>NW_027493049.1:0-148588 GCF_021521415.1 Bidens hawaiensis
TAATTTGGTAATAGTTGCACTTGGTTATGAACATATGGTCTTGGAATACAACTTGAGCATGTTTATGTATTGAATATTTGAATGTATATCAACTTAAATATTTGAATGTTTATTAACTTGATTTGGTGCCTTTTATCAAATGGTATTTCATCTGAGTCCACCTGTGGCAATCGAAAGTTTGAAACATCATGTTGTGAAACTTGAATGATTATGATTGAAAATGTTATTGAAATAAAAAACTTGCTGATTATAACATGAGCATGCATGGTTTCTAAAACCCAAATGAACAGTAGTGATATTTAATTACTTTTGACGAAAGTAAAACCAAACAAAAATGTGGTCGTGCCGGAGTCGTTATTGGGCATGACTAGAAAACATGAACGGTGGTGATGGACGATGGTAGTGGACGGTGATGGTGGCCGATGGTGCGTAGTGGTGGTGATGGACGGTGGTGGTGGGTGGTGGTGGTGGACGGTGGTTGTGGCCGACGATGGGTGGTTATCGGTGGTGGTGGTGGTTGCAGACAGTGAGTGGTGGTACTGGGTTGTGGTCGACGGTGGGTGGTTAATGGTGGTGGTTGCAGACGGTGGGTGGGGGTAGTGGGTTGTGGTTGACGGTGGGTGGTGGTGGTGGTGGGTGGTTGACGGTGGTGGTGGAAGGTGGGTGGTGGTGGGTGGTTGACGGTGGTGGTGGCGGACGGTGGGCGGTGGTGGCAGACGGTGGGTGGTGGTGGTGGTGGACATTGGATGTTGGTAGGATGTTAAGAAGTGTGAAGACGTGTGAAGATGATGGATATTAGTTTATTATTTAAGATCATATAAGCAGTTTTAAGATCTTTTTTCTTTTTTTTAAACAAACTGTCTTCAGGAGCTTATGTCTGCACGTCCGCAAACATAACCCTCCTGCAGGCCTTTTAAGCAAATACAACCACAACCTCTCTCTACATTTGACACATTTTCTTCAGTTGATTCGTGTGATTTCACACGTAGAAGACAAAATATGAATAAGATAGTGTTGGCGATTTTAGAGTCATTAAATGATACTCATTGTTTATATACTTACGTCATGCTTGCGGCGCGCGCATATAATGTATATATATGTGTGGGCCCTTGGGTGGGCAAAAGCGAAATTACTCTAATTTTAACGTTATTTTTACTAATTTCGTGAAAATAACGTTAAAACGGCGGAAGGTTAATCAGGCATCATGTGATGGTATTAATAGCCGAATGACAAGGCTACATGCACAAATCGGTTGGGGGTATTGATGGTAGAGTGTTATGTGTCTTATGTCCAAGGCTTTATGCAAAACCACTATCGAGTCGGGGGTCTCACCGGAAGCAACCTCTCTATTCCTATAGAGTAAAGGTAAGACTCTCCACATCTTACCCTCCTCACACCTATGATGGGTACGATGATGATAATTGTTGTTTATATACTTGTTAAAGAACCACAAAAAGGGGAAAACACACACTCCATGTTTCAGCATGAACTGCCCAACCCTTCCATCCTACCACATAGTTATTTGAACACGTTCTCGGTTTGCACTAAATTTGTTTCAAACCTTAAACATACAAGAGCCTCATACACCGAGTTTGCTTCCAATATGCAAACATCAAGAACATAAATGGGATCCCGATCAAAAAATGTCATGTGGACTTTAATATCGGAAATTGCGCACTTAGCCTTAAATATCTGCATTTGTGCGGTTTTAATCTTAGAACCACGGTCAAGCAACCAACCAGGTGATGTCATGTCAACCCCAACTCGAAATGACTCGATATAAGACAAAAAATAGCACAGCAACTTAATCAACGAGAGTTTTAAACTTACCGATGCAGAAAGAACCTAATGCATTTCAAAAATTCTTATATTATATTTATATAACTTATAAATAGTGCATACATGATTTAAAATTCTGCTGGCACCAACAAAACGTGCTTCTTGAATCGGAACCTTAAACTATGTATCATTCCCCATCTTAATCCATGTGCATTATGCATTTCAAGAAGCAATTACGCAGAAGATAGCTTACTCAAAAACCTTCATTTAGTGGAAATAATAACATATGTAGTTGGAGACTTAGCTGCAAAATGGTTGCCAACATATCTGTCTTTGTAGTTTATAGCTTTATACCAATCTACAAAACACAATATTTGAATAAAGATTAGCATCTATCTGTTAAATATATGGCAAAATTCAACATATTACCTTAGCATGTTGTACATCAAAAGATCTGCATTAAGATGTACACAAAAATCAAGCATACAACTTGAACCCGCTAGCTACAAATAGCCAGTTTTTCAGACCATTCACCAGCTGCATCATAATCAAGACTAAGCACCCTCAATGGAGGAATGTTTTCCATAGCAAACAACATAAGATGAGGATATTGAATATTGTTATGATCATACATCACCAACTGCACAAAAACATTAGGACACGGGCTATGGCTCATGTAACAAGCAACATTCCTCATTTTAGAAACATCCACAGCAAAATCCAATGGTGGGATTGATGGATAAGATGGGCGTGAATATTCAGGAATAACTTGAGAAAAATCGCCCCATTCAGCCCATCTTTCACCAAACCGATACGGATAAACTAAACTATCTTCCCCGTTCATGGTAAAAACCTGTGCTTGATTTTTAGTAAGCACAACTCCAGTATATTCACAAATAAACGAGCCCGCTTGTATCAAGTCCAGTGACCTAACTCCCCAGCCTGTTTCAACCGACCTAAAGATTTCAAAATTATGCCTCACACCCTTTTGACTGACCCGATTGATACAATTAGGAGGGCAAGAACAAAACGGGCCGCATTCAAATATGACCGGTTTTCCTTTAAGAAGTCGCCCGTTTGAATCATAAACAAACTCACCACCATTCTTCCTAGCACATGCACAATCAAGTGTACATCCATTTACACAATCACACCCACCACTGTTTCTCGCATTTTGATACACCAAGGTCGGTAAAATAGTCGTTACCTGATAATCATAATCGAGTGGCTCATGGTTATCATCAATGTCATTAAACAAGAAAACCGGTACATTTTCCTTCTTTCTTGAAATATCCAAACTAACATATCCAACGGGCCGCGCTTCCATCGGGTTCACCTTAATACTCTCAGCAAACTTAAGAACCGCACTGCCCATTTCAGGTTGACCTTCCACCCTAACAAGCTTAAACTTATACACACCAAAACCCGACTTCCCGACTTCAAACCAATACTCCTCAATCTTATAAATCCCATCATAAACATAAACCTTATCACCCGTACCATTACCGCCTTTATACTTCACCCCACGAACAACCCGCACCTCAACCTCATGATGCATACTCCTTTCCAAACCAAGATTCCCCGTCTCCAACCGCTGATGAAACACCTGTTTCGAATGCTTATCCTGCCCACCCTGACCCGTATACACAATAACCTCACCGCTATCCTCATCATCCTCATACCCACCCGAAACAATGACACTAGTCGCAATCGGCTCACCGTTCGCACTCATCTTCGAACTTAAATAATCAATCCCAGCCTGCACCTGACCATGAACACCCAACACACATAACTCCATCCTAAAAAAGAACACATCACCCACATTAATCCCCGGGATCGGTCCCACGATCCGCTTATCCTGATTCAACCAAAGCCCATTTTCTCGCATCACCGAAGCCGCCTTCATATCGCCTCGGCCGCGAACGGTACGGCCGGTTAACGGGTTCCGGTCCTCCATCATATAATTAACCCATAAACAATCATATAATATTCTGGTTTTCCTCACTAATTCTCTAAAATACCTCTCGTCTTCAATCTCGAGACCTGAAACCCTAACTAATTCACCTGATCGCGGCGGAGGCTTACGGCGAAAGGAACACTCGACGGGTGTCAGCTGGTTATTATTATTATTATTATTATTATTATCATCTTCAATTACCGGTATGATTGCTAGCGAATCAGGATCCATGTAGTCAACGTCCACATTTTCGTCAATATGATTGTCGGTAGAATCAGATGGAGTGAAATTAGGGTTAGGGTTTTGGAACGAATCGGATGCATGAGGTTCGGGTTTAGGGTCCATTAGGCTCCGGTGGTGGTTTGATCGGAAACAGAGGAAACTAGAAGATGATTGTGTGAAGAAGTAAACAACAGTGGATTATGACATTGATGATGTTAATTGAAGGGGTATGCAGATAACCTGTTACAACGGCAACAAAACCACTGTTTCATCAATTTTCTCTCTGAAAATCTTCACCATGGTTTCCGGTGTTCAAAACAACGATCAAGTTCTGGAGGATAATGAGCTTGGGATGTTAATGAGGGACATCAGGTTCTGAGGGCGCCGCGTGACACTGCGCGCACCACCAGTAACCATCCCTTCAACACAACACCTCATGATCAAACTAAAACCCCCCCAGACGATCTCATGTTCCAAAATCTGACTGGTACAAAACAAAAAGGAGCAATGGACCCGGAAGTTGAAACCAATGACCCTAAAGAATGGCTCATAAACGAACAACGGCGTCTAATGGACAAATACAATGAGTTGGTAAAACACAAAAAGTTAGCCGATTTAACACAAAGGCTCGCATTTGATAAACAAACCATTCAGGGAACAGCAAAAAAGACGCGCGTGCTGGAAGACGGTCATTCTGTTCACACCGAACAAGCTGATATTAGTGATGAGGAAGAGGTGCACAGCATGAAGAAGGCGCGAGATACTCATACAGGAGGTTCACAGCTTCGCGCATACATGCACATAGCACCTGGAGCCAAAGCTGATATGGATTTATACACACCATACAACCCACAAGCGAAAGCGCAAGTGGACGTAACCACACCATATAGGCCAGCCATCTTGGTAAAACATTCAAAATTCACTGAGCGCATTGCGAAGGCTCCCATTCAACACAAAACCAAGATGCCAAGTGGTTTAGGCAAATACGATGGTACAACAGATCCAGATGATTTCTTACATGGTTTTTATAACACTGGAAACTTAGAAAGCTGGACGATGCCAACATGGTGTCACATGTTTGCTCGCTGCCTCACGGGTGCAGCGCGTGTCTGGTTCGAAAGCTTGCCGACAGGACAAATCGATGGGTTCGAAGAGCTATTGGAAAAGTTCCAGGCTCACTTTATACAGCAGCGCAGACACACGCGCGACCCCGATGACATCATGCACTGCGTACGCAGAAATGATGAAACCATTGAAGACTACATAACTCGTTTCAATCAGGAATCTCTTGCAATTGGAGGCATCACTGAACAACTCTTGCGCGTGGCCTTTATACAAGGTGCGCGCAGTGATCAACTCCGCAGAGCTCTCGTGAGCAGAGAAGGCATGCCAACCACTTGGGCTAAGCTTATGGAAGCATCGCGAGTCTTCGCGCGAAATGAAAAACAAATTGCCCAAGACAGAGCAAGAGATAAAGGGCATCGAACAGAAGCACCACGCAACAATGAAAGGAGGGGCAGACAAAACTCCGTATGGTCCAGGTTGCAACAAACCAATTATTCTCCCGCAGAAAAGCAAGCGCAACAAAGTTCACCCCCACCCCAAAAAGACATTCTTAATCGCGGAGAAGGTGACAAGAAGGAAGGTGGCAGAGAGCCTAACAGACCTCTGCCAAGAATATGGACTCCCCTCACCAAAACGCCTTCGCAAGTGTTAAGCACAGAGAATGTCCAGTTTAAAAGCCCCAGGCCATTACTCCATAAGGGACCACCGAACAGTGGCAAATATTGTCAATTTCACAAATCCACATGGCACAACACCGATGCATGCCATCATTTGAAGGATGCAATCGAAAAGGATGTGAAATCGGGCAAGTTGGCTCACCTGGTAAAAAATCCAAGACCAGAGAATGAACAACCAGACGGAGCCTCAGCCAATAAAAAATTCAAAAGAATCTGTGTAGCTGAAGGAAGAAAGCAAGGGCAAAGATCGAGGAAGAGAAGCGCGCAAATCCAAGGGGATTGGCGCGAGCAACAAGTAATCTTTCCAAGAATCAGAGGAGGCCCGTCTATCAGCAGTCCTCTAGTCATCACTGCACACATCGCTCATTATGAGGTGTCAAGAGTCCTGGTGGACACTGGTAGTGAGTCAGACATCATGTATGAGCAATGTTTCAGGAAGTTGGATCCAGAAGACCAAGCAAGGCTCGAAGTCGTGAGTGCACCAATCTCGGGTGTCTCAAACGAAATTATTCACCCCCTAGGTCAGATACAATTCGAACTAACTATGGGGGATAAGAAGCACAAGCGAGCTGAAATTGTCAACTTCCTGGTCTTGCCCACCACTTCATGCCATAGTATGATCTTGGGTAGAGGAACGATTGCCCAATTCAACGCCATACCGTCACCAGCGCATGGCGCGTTGGGGTTCCCAACACCAACAGGAGTAACATTTGTGTATCGAGATCATTTATGCGCAGTAACAAGTATACCTCGAGAAGGGAGAATGAAGCTTCCAGTGGCAAACAACGCGCCAGAGGAATGGATTCTCAACCCAAAATTCCCAGAACAGACAATCACAATCGGAGCTATGATATCAGATGACACAAGAGTGAGAATGAAAAGATTGCTCACAACGTATATGTCAGTCTTCGCGTGGCAACATTCTGATATGACTGGGGTTCCGCGAGACCTGGCGCAGCACTCTCTCAACACATTCAAGTCTGTAGAGCCAATTGCTCAAAAGAAAAGAGTCATGGGAGACGAGAAGGCAAAGGCCATGAATGAGCAAGTAGAAGATCTACTGCGCGCGAATATCATTCGCCCAATACGATACCAAACATGGGTAGCCAATCCCGTGATGGTAAGGAAGAGCAATGGGTCATGGAGAATGTGTATTGATTTCAAGGACCTCAACAAGGCGTGTCCAAAAGATTGTTACCCCATCCCAAACATTGACATGAAAGTGGACTCTGTGGTGCCATTTAAGCTCAAATGTTTACTGGATGCCTATAAGGGCTATCACCAAATTCAAATGGCACCACAGGATGAAGACAAGACTGCTTTCAGAACTGACATGGGTGTTTTCTGTTACACAAAAATGCCCTTTGGTTTGAAGAATGCAGGAGCCACTTACCAAAGACTCATGGACGCAATTTTCAACGAGCAGATTGGAAAAAACTTAGAAGTCTACGTGGATGATTTGGTGATTAAAAGCAGGGAGGAAAAACAAATGCTCAAAGACATCGAAGAAACCCTTCGGCACCTAAAGGAAGTAAACATGAAGCTCAACCCGAGCAAATGCACATTCGGCGTGGAAGAGGGGAAATTTCTCGGCGTAATGGTCACCAAGGATGGTTTCAAGGTGAACCCAGAAAAGGTGGAGGCTATCCTCGGCATGCCCTCACCATCCACCATGAAGGAAGTTCAAAAGTTGAATGGTAGATTGGTATCAATTAACAGGTTTCTAGCAAACCATGCAAGCAAATCTACCCCATTCATTAACACATTGAGAAATTACTTAAAGAAAAGCCAATTCAAGTGGACGCCTGAGGCCGAGCAAGCTTTCAATGAGATAAAGGAATGTCTGATAAATCTGCCTGCGCTCACAGCTCCACTACCTGGTGAAACTTTAACATTGTACCTGTCAGCAGCAGAGCGCGCCATAGGCGCAGTATTATTGGTGGATCGCAAGGGAATCCAAACACCAATTTATTACGTAAGTCGGGTGCTGACAGATCCTGAGACGCGCTACACCATCATAGAAAAGTTAGTTTTATCACTAACGCATGCGTCGCGCAAGCTTCACAGATATTTCAATGGTCATCCTATTGAAGTCCTGACTGATTACAACATCCAGCAAGTCTTGCGATGTCCGCACTCTCAGGAAGGCTGACAAAATGGGCGCTGGAATTAGGGGAGCACACGATCACCTATAAGCCTCGTCCAGCAATCAAGGGACAAGTCTTAGCTGATTTCATCGCAGAAATTCCTGAAGGAAAAGTCGAAGAGGCTCAGCGCGAAGTAGACCCTCCGCCAGCCAATAATGAAGAAAACGTTTGGAGATTATTCACTGATGGAGCTTCAAACAACGAAGGGTCCGGCGCAGGCCTCAAACTGGTGGATCCAGAAAATCATGAGTATACTTACGCAATCAGGTTGGATTTCAAGAGCACCAACAATGAAGCTGAGTATGAAGCCCTGCTGGCTGGTTTGCGCATCGCGCGCAAGTTCGGAGTTAAAAAGCTAGAGGCTCATGTAGATTCATACCTGATAGCAGCACAACTCAATGGCCTTTATGATGCCAAGGAGAACACCATGCCTCTGTATCTAGAGCAGGCGAAGAAACTCACCGAACAAATTGACTCTTTCAGAATCATACACATTCCGCGCAGTGAAAATAAGTCTGCCGACGAGCTAAGCAAGATGGCATCAACCAGCTTCGATCATTTTGGCAAAGATGTCAGGGTGGATGTAATGAGCAACCCGTCAGTGGGAGCGAAGTCTGTCCTTGTAATTCATACAACACCTTCATCATGGATAACCCCAATAATGGAATTCTTGAAGGAGGGAAAGGTACCAGACGATCGCGCACAGGTGAGGAAGATAAGACACAAGTCGCAGAACTACGAACTGCTTGATGGTACGTTATATCGACGCTCTTATCTTGGACCGCTCATGAAATGCCTAGATGCTGAGGAAGCAAGCTATGTGATCAGAGAGATACACGAAGGAATCTGTGGAATACATGCTGGCCCGCGCATGGTGGTTGCCAAGGCAATGAACGCAGGTTACTATTGGCCAGGCATGTACTTGGACGCGTTAAAAGAAATCCAAAAATGCAAAGCGTGTCAGAGCTATGCGCCAAACACCATGCGGCCAAAGAACAACTTGATTCCGGTGACCTCTGCATGGCCTTTCCACAAGTGGGCAATCGATATTGTGGGTCCCTTACCACAAGCGCCAGGGCGAGTAAAGTTTTTGGTAGTGGCAGTAGACTATTTCACAAAATGGGTTGAAGCCAAGCCACTGACAAAAATCACAGCTGAGGCAATGAAGCAATTTATTTGGAGCCACATCGTATGCCGTTTTGGCCTGCCCATGGAAATCGTGAGCGACAATGGCAAACAATTCACTGACAGAAAGATATCCAGTTGGCTCAAAGAATTGCGCATCAACCAGGTCTTCACTTCAGTATACCACCCTCAAGGGAATGGCCAAGTGGAACGCGCGAACCAAAGCTTGCTGAATGGGCTGAAGAAAAGGTTGGAGGGAGAGTCCCATGCATGGGTCGAGGAGCTACCCAATGTCCTGTGGGCGCACAGGACATTAAGCAAAACCAGCAATGGCGAGTCCCCGTTCAGCCTAACCTATGGAACGGAGGCTATGATTCCAGCAGAGATTGGATGCCCATCCTATAGAGTGCTCATGATGAGCAAGACGGATAACGAGCGCGAAAGGAGGTTGGATCTCAATTTACTTGAAGGACGCAGAGAGGCGGCTATCATCAGTGAAGCCAAATACAAGAAAAAGCTAGAAAAATACTACAATCAGCGCGTGAAAGAATGCCACTTCAAGAATAATGATTTTGTCCTTCGGAACAATGAAGCTAGTCGCGCAATACCTCCGGGAAAGATGTCTCCCAACTGGGAGGGACCTTATCAAGTCTCGGAAGAATTGGGAAAAGGCGCATACGCTTTAAAAGATTTAAATGGAAAGAAGATCCCGCGCACATGGAACGCAGCACAACTTAGAAAATGTTTCATGTAAAAGTTGTCAAGTTTGTAATCAAGGCTTTTTAAGCTATTATGAATAATTATACGCGCTATTTTCTCTTAATATGAGTTCTATTACCTTTTGCATACATGTTTCACACTTCCCTTTATTAATTTTGAGCAATATGACAACATTGTATTGACATCAAACTAAAGATAAAACGAAGTAAAACATACATGCGCGAGCTTCAAGCTCAAACGCGTTAACGAGTTTTAACTCTAAAACTTCAGGGCCTTAGCCCAATAATATGAGCCTTGGCTCAGGGCCTTAGCCCAATAATATGAGCCTTAGCTCAAATTACTCATAGCATCCATCCTACGTATTGCGCAGCTGGACCATAAAAATACCTAAGCACAACTAAGGCAAAGCACATGCCAAAGCATAGTTGTTAAGGTCTCAGGTCGGGGCCGCGCATGGGATTATAATGGATATAAGCAGAGTAACACATACTGACACGTAAAGGCTAAAAAACTCATTCATAATTCTTTATAATGAATGCACGATAACGTCACGCAAAAGAGGAACAATGAAATGCTAAGGCACGTGTCAGCATATTCAGAATATTGCAAAATAACTTGAAATATGACAACTGTTAAGGATTAAATAAAATAATTTCCTTATAGCCTTGTCCAAGTTTCAATGTGTAAGCACACCTTATATTCAACGAGCACAAACATGCAATATAAAGAGACGAATTGGGAATGCGCAAGATGCGAATAAGAGAAAAACAAAATTTCATTCCACAAACATAGAAGTTTACAAATTTACAAATGATGAGATAAAAACTACAAATACAAAAAAAAAAAAAAAACAAGAAGGGCTTTTCAAGTCTCTATATCAATATCAGCCTCTTCATCGTCCTCATCATTACTTCCTCCCTCAGCATCTGGCGCAGCCCGCTCCTCGTCATCTCCAAACTTACCATAATCAAGCTGTTCGTCTTTAATAGGGTCGTCTTCTATTATGATAGCGTCAGGAGTAGGCCCTTTGGCCACGCCAGAGCCGCTGGCAGAGGTAGCGTTGCCCGCGCCATCATCATGGCCACCAGTCCCTTCACATTCATCAAGTAATTTCTTTAAAGCGCCAAGATCGGGCTGGTCAGCAAGCGCGGCTATCTGCAAATCACAAGGAACAGTATGAGTACAAAAGATTATGAAAATAGGTCAAGTAAACTCATTAAGGTTAAAATACCTGCTCAAGGATGGGAATTGGAGTATTCAGGTACTTCTCCCCCACCTCAGCCATGTCAGCGCAGACAACGTCGAGCTGATAAGGGTAATCGGATGGATTCTTCTTTAGCATGCCATATTCATAACCATCCTTAAACCCTTCAGCTCGACCCACCAAGCGCGACGCCGCATTACAATCCATCACAAGGGTCTGATCGTCTGAGTATTTCATCGCATAAGCGCAACGAGTCACACCCTGTGAAATCAGCCATTGACGGTCCTGCGCGAGGGAAGAAACAGACGTCTCAAGAGCAGGGATCTGAGAGTTTAACAACTCAACAGTTTCCTTGGCTTGTTTTAGCTCTTCTTTGTCAGACGCCGCTGCCGCCAAGGCTTCATTCTTTTCCGCTCGCGCAGCATCGAGCTCTTTCTTCAGGCGCGCAACCTTACTCTCCAATAAAGATTTGTCAGTATTAACCTGCGCAATAGTTTGGTCACGCGCCTCTGCTTCCAACTCCAGGTCACGCGCTCGACGCGCGTACTTGGCCGCATCTGCCTCTGCCGCTTGCAGCTTATCCCGCGCAGCTTGCAGCTCAAGCCCGCGCTTCACAAAAGCAGCGTTGGCACTTGCCCGGTTCTCGCTAAGTTCTGCTTGGAGTTTCTCAGCCCTCTCTCGGGCATCAGAAAGATTCCAAGCAGAAATCTTAGCCTTTTGCTTGGCCTCCGCAAAGGCATCACGTACATATATATAATCATTGCGAAGCTCTTGGGAGGCAGCAAAGAACGCAGACCCAGCAAAAAGGTGGTCATTAAGCAAGTCCACGCGAGCGCGGTCCTCTTGAAACCTCCTTTCAGCTGGAGGAACAGAGTGAGCCCAAAAGTCTTCACATACGCCCATGGATTGGAACGAGCTCTCTTCAGTGATATTCCAGCTCGGGCGGTATATGTGATCGGCTCCCTACAAACACAAAGCAACGCAAAGAAAGGTTTTAGTTATCTAAACACTAATTTGGAAGTCTGCACAGCGGAGCAAAATAAACTTATACCTGCGGAGAACCGGCAGAAAGGTTAGCGCCAGCTGGTGAGCTCCTGCCCGCCCCATGAGAAAAAGGCTGCGCCACGAAATCTCGTGGCGCTATAGGGCTTGCGCGGCCACCATCAGAATCTTCAAAATTAACCTCCTCATCATCCTCTATAACAGGTATCTTCTCCTGCGACTTGGAAAAATCAAAAATAGTCTCACGAGGAGGGCTGCGCGAAGGAGGAGGTGAGGGATGTCTTGACGCTGTTAGATCAGCGCGTAAAATAGTCTCCTGCTCCTTAGTGATCCCAATGAGAGGAGATTCAGTATTTGTTGGAGCAGAAGCAGAACTAACGGCGCCAGCGCTAGCAGTGCCACCAGCAGCTTGTGTGCCAGCTATAATTCCTATTAAAAAACCAACAAGGAGAAATGATTCATGACTTGAACCAAAAGAAAAAATCAGACAATCAAAGTGCAATAAATACCTTGGCGCACCGCAGTCCGCGAATTAAACATCGCCATGAAGTCCATTTTCCCCCTTTTAGAGGGTAAAACAGGGGACTTCAAAACAACCTTCGGCGTAGCCTCGGCACCTTGCTGCGCCTGAGGTTGAGCCACCAACGTTGCCGGCTCTACAAACATTTGAGTGAACAAAGCTTAATTAATGACTATCAGAATAACGCTCATAAAACCACAAAAAATAAACAAAGTATACCTGTTGGAGAAGACGAAACAGCTGGCACAGCACCGCTTCCCTTGTCCGCCGCGCGCAGAGACGAGGTGGCGGCACCATACCTCGTGTGGACGGGAGGACTGCCCACACCTTGAGGCAAAGAAGACGAGGAAAACTTGGAAGTAAAACCCTTGGTTTTCTCAAGTCCCTTCGCCTGAGTAGGAGGAAGATTCTGGGCAACAGAAGCATCATCTTTTTTCTGTTTTTTACTGGCCCCTGTGCCAGTTTTGTCTTTAGCCTTGCGCTTGAGTTTTTGCGCTTCAGCTTCTTCCTCCTCCACTTCCTCTTCCACAAGCTCCAACTCATAATTAGCGAGCGCATCTACAATACGCGCAACAGAAATGTTAAAACCAAATTTGGTACACTAAGGGCCTAAGCACAAATACAAAGGCTTACCAGGCGCATCGCTGTAAAAACAAAATTCTAAATCGACATGGATGAACATATCATCGAAGCGATCAGGGAAAGCAACTTCCCCAGCGCGCAGCGCGACAGAGCCACCTTCCGTATGCTCGTCATAGGCGGCGTGGATGTATTCCTTGCTTTCTGCATAAAACATGACAAGTGATATCAGCAAAACGAATTATACTCGCGCAAAATTAATGCAATGAACAAACAACCCACCTGAGCCATCAACATAGATGACAGGCTCAGTCCCGCTGTCAATCCACCTCTTGCTAATGCCAACCCCCACCAACGCTTCCTCGCAAATTTTCCTGGCAAGGGATGGTTCAGCAGATAACTTCTTAACCCACGCGCCAGATGGATTCTTAAGAACGTCGTCATCCGCGGGCGCGGAAGTAATTGCGCGCGTAGTCATGCGGATGGGAATCACACCAGCCTTGATATAAAAGAATTTTTCAGCCCAGTCATGAAGGCTTTTGAAGGAAACAGTGCAGCACTTAATCTTCTGACTGCGCGGTGTGAATGAGAACCAAGAATCTTGGATTTTCGGCTTATAAAAATATTGAAAGCGCCGAGGGGTGGGCTCCTCGCGCTGAGCTTTGCACATGAACTCAAAATGAGTCATGCGCACTAGTCCACAGGGATGAACCTGAGATATATGAATCCCGTAAAACTGGAGGAGCGCACCTATAAACCTCGTCATTGGAAGACGAAGATTACAGTGGGTGAAAAAATGAGAGTATAAAGAGATATAGCCGGCAGGAGGATCCGCCGCCGTTTGCCCGGTCGCCGGGAGCAGACAGCCATACTCAGGGAGAAAACCCTGAGAGGCGACGAGATTATCAAGGTCAGACTGTTTCAACTTGCAGGGAATCTCATCCCATCTCTTCACCACCTTGTTCTTCCCTCCCTCCTCCGACGAGGCCTCGGCAACCCGTTTACCCTTGCCGGTCTTCTTCAAAGTAGACATAACCACTGATTTTACACGGTCTTTACTAGGGGAAATTGTGGTGTCTGGGTTATCAGACATACAATTGCGAATCGAACAATATGGTTACTTTAAACACGGAAATCTGGAAGCAAAGATAAAGGCTCTTAATCGGAATGTAAATTGAAGAAGCAAAAGCTCTGAAAATGACAATGGAGATGAAGAAAAAACCGTTCAAAAGGTTTGGTTTTATAGGCCCAGGGGAGAGAAAAAGAAACAAGTAATAATCAGATCTACGCTCACGAGCCCCCACGCGCAGGCGTAGGCCAACATAAGCGCGACACGTGTTCCTGACACTGTATGAGGAGACGTGAGAGGCAACTGTAGCACCTCGAGCACGCGAAAGGTCTGACACATAACGTCTCCATCTCTGATGCATGTCAGCATCAACCAACCACGTGCATTGACGATTCGTTTCAACCAAAGGGATAGAATTTCGCGCAACGCACATATGAGAAATGAAAAAGAAAAGACAACCCCTGTTAAAAGAGCAAACTATTAAGTCTAATATCTATCTTACCTCGCTCGCGCGAGACAATACACACATTAGACTGGGGGGGCTTGAAGGGGTATGCACCCGCCTTAACATCGAGCGGGGCGGGTCAACCCACAAGATATAGACAAGAGGCTTGAAATCAGGATGTCACGAAGACACAAAGCCAAAACCTATGCGCTTGGCGCATATCACATATGCTCACGCATATCACATATGCTCGCGCATCACATATGCTCACGCATCACATATGCTCACGCATATCACATCTGCGCGTGGCGCATATCACATATGCTCACGCATCACATATGCTCACGCATATCACATCTGCGCGTGGCGCATATCACATATGCTCACGCATATCACATCTGCGCATGAAACATCTGCGCGTGAGAATAAAGAGAAGACCTTGCGCATCCCCGGGATAGGCGCATAAAGGACAACACAACAAATAAGACAATAGTCTAATCCAAATCAGGATAAGGACAACCATGATTGTACTCATCAGACAACCTTCCAGAAGGTATTTTTTAAGGAATAAAGAATGTGCTGATGTTGACAGCTGCCAATGAAGGGTGGACAACTCAGCAAAACCCATGTGCCACCACGTGATGGCACATGGGTCAGGTAAAATACCTTGGTCAGAGAATAATCAATGAAAAAGCACCAGGTGTCCTAAGTACACGTGGCGCGAAGCAATAGGAGGAGGCCAAAAAGGCCCTAATTGGGTCTGAGCCCAATCATTGGAAACCCTAATACTATAAATACCACACCACCTCCACAGTTGGTGCAGGGCAAGAAATATATTCTGAATCCTTTACTCATCTTCACATTCTTATCTTCTCCTGCAATATCTTATTCTCACACCGAAGGGTTACCTCAAGAGGACCCCTCTGTCCCTTTCTGAGGGGTAAGCTCACGGTGCTGGTCGTTTTGTAGGGGAAGAACCCGTATCTCGGAAAACCATCGGTGATATAGCACACTCATACCCGAGGAACGTAGATCGTATACCAAGTAAGTCGATACACGTTTCTTCATTTATGTATCTTAGAGAGATATGAAGGAGCACGTTACTGGAAACCTGGAGAAAGAAGATATGTCAGGGAGGTGGTGATGGTGGTGGTGGTAGTGGTAATGGTTTAACCGGAATATACGAAAATGTAAACAACTTAACTAAAACATTATTATTAATTTATGCACTGAAATTAATTTCACAATACACGCTATCTAGATTCCGTGAACGTGTAAATATTGTTACGAGTGAAGGAAATAGAAAATATTATTATAGAGTATTATTGTATTTTACTTTTTTAAAAATATAATGAGAAAGATTTGAAAGGAAATTGTTTAATTGAAAATGATAGATAGAAAGTAGTGATTTAAATATAATTATACGGATGGAGATATAAAGTACCTACCGGGGATGGATGCTATTAGGTATTGAAATTTCCGGGTTTTGAAAAAAATTACATTAAAACTTGGTTTTGATGAGTTGTAAGCTTGTGTTTTGATTACTTGTGAATTGTTATGTATAACTCTTATTTGAATGGAATTTACATTAAAATGTAGATATAAATTAATTTGTGGTAATGGTTTATTCAGAACTATATAATGCAACTTATATCTTATAAGTCATATAGCAAATTAAGACGTTTTTTTTAAGTAATTTACAACATGTAACATTGTTAACATAATTGCTTAGGTTATCATGTTAGTTAAAGAATCATATGTTAACGGAATGTGCAATTATAACCTACTTAAATCAACCAAGGGGAGGTTGTGTGATGAACTATAACCACCCATACATGATGTACAACATGAACTAGGGGCAAAAATGTCATTTTAACAATAAATCTCACATGCATTTGAATTTTCAAAATAATTACAAGTTTCATCCCCTAAAATTACAACATTGGTCCTTAGGTCTTTACCTATATATTATTTTATTTTCACTTTTAACTCAACTACCCTCACGATTTTTAAACGGTCATAACATTTTCGTGCGTTAATATTTTTTAAAATAAAAGGCATCATAAAAACGAACATTTTAGTATCTTTAATTTGAGTATCATATTGCTAAAGTTTTCGAAGTAAAAAAAGTTATGCAAAAGTATTTGCGGTTTGCTTTTGATAGTTTTTAAATTAAACCATGAGCCAACTTTACACGCTTTTTTTTGTCGTCGAAAACCGAAACTAAACTGTTTCTAATTAAAACCCAAATAAACCGAACCATTACCAACGATTAGGTTTTGAGATAGTTTGTACTTTGACAAAAAAAAATTTAGTTTAAAATTTAAAATAATAATTATTAATCTACATATACCTTCACTTCAAACTAAACATAAACTAATATGTTATTAACAGAATCATACTATGAACAAAGATAACTTGGTCACATAAATAATAAACCTTATTATAATAAATAGAATGCGAAATCATAACAGGAACAAAGATTATAAAAAACCATACTGGAAATTTGGTTAAATTAAAGTTGTAATAGACGAGTTTGTTCGTATTAAATAAAATTTTGGTTAACTATATTTTAACTATGTCTAATATATATTATATATCATACTAAATAAGTAAATAATTAGCATTTCAATATGTACGGTCAGCTCCGGTTTCAACCGTGAAACCAAACTGGCGAATGGTCTCACAATTTCAAAGAAAATAATAAACACCCAAAAATTTGTTACATGATTATCAAAGTATGTGTTTCCAGTTTCCTGCTGTATCGCGCATGCACTCTTATAGTAAGTCATATAAGAGTAACTAAAAATTATGAATGGATGTTCTGTCAAATGGTGGTTGGGAAAAATGAAGAGAAAAAACAAATGTACTATTATACTGTAGGGTTTAAAGGGTAAGTTAAGGTATTTTTAGCATGTTTCTTAATAATAGGTGAGAAATATTTATAAATTATATGGTATGGTTATAATTATAGGAGAGTAAAATGTTATATGCGAGCATTCTCAACCAGTTTTTTAAAAATATGTAAGTGAGATTTACAGATTATATGGTATGATTATGAGTAGTTGTGAGTATAGGAGAGAGAAAAAAAATGTTATATGAGAAAATTAAATTTGGAGTTTCACTATTCATACCGTATAATTTTTAATATATTTCGAAAGTGTTGTGAGTGGAGGCGAACGAAAATATAATTATAAATGTATAAAAAGTATTATTTAATTGAAAATTGGAGAAAAAATATATTGACTTTTAGTGTAATTATATGGTATATTATTATATCGTAGAGAATGGGTTGGGAGCGCTCTCAGAGTTAAATTTGGGGTTACACTTTGCATTGTGTAATTTTTTAAAGGTGGTTGTGAATGAAATAGAAAGAAAAGATAATGTTAAATGTATAAACAAATGTTATTTAATTGAACAATTAAAAGAAAATGTAATTAATTTTAATATAATTATATGATATATTGACATATGATAGGGAATATGTTGAAAATGCTTCTAGTTAAATTTAAAAGGGTTATTTTGAAATTTTAATATTTTAATGATTTCAAAATTCAATCACTTGTACATAAGTGCTTAAATCACTTGTACTTGTACACATTGATTTGAGGTTTTGGGTATGTGTGTATCTGTGTATGTGATCCATAGTCTATGCATCCAAAGTTAAAAGTTGACAAGGTGAGCTTGAAAATATTATTTTCTGAATTAATGTTTAAGTAAAAAATTATAAGTATCAAACAACACCATAAATATAATAAGTTTGAGAATTTGATGAGTTGTAAAAAATTTAAAATCAATATGAATCACAAAATCAATTAAATGGATAAGAAATTTATGGATCAGATTAAATCTAATTAAAAAAACAAGATATGACAGAGATATTTTTTTTAAATATGTATAACGATTGTTATAATGTAAACTTTCGTTACAAATGTTTAAAAAGGTAATACGGTGTGAAAATAAATGTAATATTTTTTCGTACATGTAACCAACATATAACTCATAGGTAAATTTTTTTGTTTTTGTTTTTAGAAAAGAATTGTTTATTTGAGTTTCTTCAAGTTCTTAAAACTTAAAGTGGTTTTCAAACAAAATCAACCCTATGTATTCTAATGTTGGGTTTCGTACACGAATTTTAACAAAACATTTAAAGATATTGGAAACTAAACACGTGTACGAACTTATCCAAACATGAAATTTGGATTACCCACTAGAAGTCCAGATGCAAATCAAATATAAACGAATCACAACTATAAGGTTTTTAATAAAATACCTTAACCAGTCATGGTGGGCTCTAAGTCGCGAGACACCTCAATTCAACTAGTTCGAGCGCTAGATCCGGAACACGAAAACCCTCACACCGAAATCTTTGGTTCCTATTCTTTAACCTTAAAGCATAAAACGAGCCAAACTATCAAACATGACCAAACAAACCAAATCAGAAAAAACTGATCCAATTAGTTTTTACTTGGACCCACAGTGGTGGCGTACGACAGCGGTGGCGGTAATGGCTAGAAATCGAGTTGTGGCGTAGACAAACAATGACGGCGGTGATGCATAAAGAAGGAGAATAAAAGAGATTTGGTTGTCTTTTGTGATTAACTTTTAATCACAAAAACAATCTCCTATTTATACTCTTTAAATTAGGGTTTAAATCAAATGGCATATTCTAAGATACCATGAAGTATTCCTGTTGGTACATGTATGTCAGTAGTTCATAGTCTAGCATTTGTAATCGAGTCTGTAATGTAATTATGTTTTGTTTATGTTTGTTTTGTAATGCGCGAAGTTGTCAACAAGTTCGCTATGGCGAACTTGTTGAATCAGCGAAGTTATTGACAACTTCGCCTGTGGCGAAGTTGTCGTGTTTATATACTGTTTCAGACGAAACAGTTTAAGGTTGTTCGTTTAGGGTTTTCGTTTCAGTTTTCAGTAACCGAGTTACGTGTCATAGTCTGTAACGGTGACCTCGGGTCACGTGTTTGTTATCAATATAACGTGGTTGGTTTATTGCTTGTGTGTTCGATCTCTACATACTCTACACTCGTATCTACCTACGCAGGGATTCCGCACCTGCGTTGTTAGAGACATCCCGTGTACGATCCGTCCAGGAACCTACAATTGGTATCAGAGCCAAACGGCTCGATTGTGAGGTTCGGGATTTCACGCGGGTGTAGAAAACGTCTCGTTTGACCTATTCGCGGGACGTGTTTTTGTTGGGATTGAGTTTTGCTAGTGCTTGACAGTCTTTTTCAAGCCTTTGCATTGATCAGGAGCTGCTAGATTGACGAAAACAGATCTGAACAAACTTCCCTGTTCATCGGGCGAAGTTACCGTTCATCGGGCGAAGTTACCATTCTTCAGGCGAAGTTGCCGTCGCTGGAATTAGGGTTTTTGGCGAAGATATAAGGATTAGCGAAGTTAACTACAACTTCGCTCACTTCATAAGTTCGCCTTAGCGAAGTTATCCGCAACTTCGCTTCAAACCCAAGTTCGCTCAACTCATAAGTTCGCCAGAGCTAAGCGAAGTTATTCTTAACTTCGCCCAAATCAAGCGAATTTAAGATCTCAGCGAAGTTCTCTTTCAGCGAAGTTAACCTTCAAGCGAAGTTATTCTTAACTTCGCCAACTGAGCTGTTTTAATATTTTTTTGTTTTTCCAGGTTTTTTCAGGTTTTTGCAAGGATGTCGTCGATCAATATCTCCGACTTGGTCAAGATGGAAGTAGAAGCGGGGTCTGCCACTAAGGCCCCGAGGCTGATGAAGGGAACTGACTTCGTGGCATGGAAGGACAGATTCATCCAATACATCAAATACCAGGATGCCAAAATGTGGGTGTGCATCCAGGATGGATATATCCCTCCAACTGCACAATACGAAGGTCGCGATGTGGTTAAGAAGTACAGCAAAATGGAGGACGAAGAGAAGAAAATGTACGAGGCCGAAAGCAAGGCCCATGCTGCGATAACAATGGCACTTCCTCAAGAGGTTCTCCATACGTTCCGAAAGTACACTTCTGCGAGAGAGCTTTGGGATGCTCTTGAAAATAGATTCGAGGGGAATGTGGGTATACGTGCATCAAAGATCAAACTCTTAAAAACCCAGTTCTCCGTCTTCAAATTTTTGAAGAACGAATCACTGGATGATATTATCACCAGATACTATCATCTAATGACAGAGCTCAGCAATTATTCAATTGCTTACCGAGAAGAAGAGATCGTTGAAAAGCTTCTCGATGCTCTCCCACCGAAGTGGGAAATGTACACCGTCCTTATGAGGGAAGACAGAGACTTTCCAAATTGTGATCTTGAAACGGCAGTAAACAAGCTCAGAACTTATGAGCTTAATATGGTTCGAAAGGAAACACCAACAGATCAGATACAAGACCCTGGTATGTATGGTGCTAAGGTTAACTCAGGCTCAAGTTCAAGGCCTGAATCTGCTGCTTTTTACTCGAAAGGGGAGTCAGGCTCTGACTCGTCTCATGAAGGAAAAGTTTCTGTAAACACGAATGGTGATGTATGTTTCGTTGCTGGAGGATCTAGTACTTCAAAGCCTCAAGCATCCACAAGTAGTTTTTCTGCAAATGCATCTAGCAATAGTTATTCCAAGATGCCTATGAGTGTAAAATCTGCTGAAGAGCAGTTTGCAGTCTATGCATCATTTATTGCTTCCTATGAAAACTACATCCAGGGGAAGATTGTGGACCCTGCTGCTCTTGATGAGGATTACGATCAGATCGATGCTGATGATCTGGAGGAGATGGATTTGCAGTGGCAAATGGCAATGATTGTGAGGCGTGTGAAACGTTTTATGAACAAAACTGGAAGAAAATTCGTTGGTGGTCGGCCCGGGTTCGACAAATCCAAGGTAAGGTGCTATAATTGTCAGCAGTACGGGCACTTTGCCAAGGAATGCAGAAATGAGAGGGTTGAACGAGGACAAGGTCGACCTACACAACATTCTGGAGTTAACAGAGAGATTAACGCCATGTTGACCAGAGAAGCAGGTGAGTACAACTGGAACTCGCATTCATGTGGTTCTGGTGAACAAGCGAACATGGCTGAGGCTGAAGTGAAAGAATGTGAGAAGGTTGAAGGAATTGAGAAAGCTACTGAAGAAGAAACAGCTTTCATGGCAGATGACAAGGATAATCGCTCCGAGGTAAGTCCTAAAACTATTTGTACTAGTTGTGAGAATCTGTCTGAGCAACTTAAAACAATAACTGATCAGTATGTCCATTTAGATGCTGACTTTAAAACTATTAAAGAAGATCACCATTTTACGAAAGCAAGAGAAACGAGTTATAAAATTAAAATAAAAGCATGTGAAAAAGACGTTCAAAGCTTAAAAATTAAACTTGCTGAGAAAATTGAAATAATTGATCTTAGTTATGAAGTTTTGGAGGAAAAAACTAAAGTGATTGCTGATCGAGATAAACAGATTGCTGACCACCAGGTAAAGGTGGTGGAACTGAACCGCAAACTTGAGCAGTTCAGGAATTCCTCGGCCATCCTTGATCACCTCGTGAGTGATCCAGGTACCTCTGCAAAGAGGGGAGGAATCGGATATAATGAAGTTCCACCACCCTTTAACCACAACTATACTTATAATCCGAGTGTTCAGAAATCTGTCGATTTCGAAGTTCCTCAGACAACTCCAATCAAGATTACAAGTGTAAAACCAAGTGTTAGCTGTGGAGAAACAAGTTCGAAAGTTTCTAATGTGAATATTTCTGTTTTGAGTCCAGTTTCATCGGATTCGGATAAGTTGTCCGAATCTGATCAGACAAAAGAGAAGGTAGGGTTACCCACCGATGGAGATAAAAATAAAGTTTCTAAAAAGAGTTCTCCACTCAATCCGTACGTCCCACCTTATGTGAGACGAACGGCTGGTAACACTACCTCTACATCCAAACCAACATTTGACAAGAAATTGGAGAGTCGGTGTTGCTTTAGATGTAACAAATTAGGGCATTTAGTTGCAGATTGCCCTCTGGAGCCAAGATTAAGAGGTGTGAAGCCAAATAAAACTGAGTATAAGCGTCATTTTGTTACTGCTAAAAATGAAAACTTTAAAAAATGCCAAAATGTAACGAATTCAAGTTTTCATAAAAACCAACCTCAGTTTTACAACCAAACCTCAAGATATAACACCTTCAATTCTCAAAGGTTTGGAAGGCATTACACACAATCTGCAGGGAGATTCCCTAACAGGACTTACAGAAATTATCCTGATGCTAACTTAAGAAAGCCAGGGTACGGGACGTATCGATCCAAGACCAATTGGTCTTGGGTCCCAAGATTCTAACTCTTTGTTTTATTGTGCAGGAACAGTTGAACAGGGCTGCAAACAATCTTTGGATTGTAGATAGCGGCTGTTCCAGGCACATGACAGGCAACAAACACTTGTTGCAAGACTTAAAACCTGTTCAGGGAGCTAGAGTTAGTTTTGCTGGTGAAAGCGGATGAAGGATTACCGGTAGAGGAACTGTGTCGAATGGGAGAATGACACTTGAAAACGTAAATTTTGTGGAGGAATTAAAGCACAATCTGCTGAGTGTGTCGCAGATCTGTGATAAAGAATACACTGTCCATTTCACTAAGAATGAAGCGATTGTATTGAAGCCTGGTTTTCATATACCAGAAGAATGGATAGTAATGAAAGCTCCACGTGAAACGAATACATATGTGATGGATATGAGGTCTACTGAAATGGCCACCGGAGAATCCTGTTTAATGACGAAGGCAAGCGAATCAGAATCAGAATTATGGCACAGGAGAATGGGACATATTCATCTTCGTAAGATGAACTTCATTGTCAAAAATGGGCTTGTGATGGGCGTTCCCTTAAAGAGTTTTAACTTTGAAGATAAATGCATAGCGTGCAAGAAGGGAAAACAACACAAGAAAAGCCATCTCACCAAGACAATCAACTCAATTGCTGGTACTCTAGAACTACTTCATATGGATCTCTTCGGTCCGGTGAATGTACAAAGTCTAGGTGGTACTTCTTACTGCTTGGTGATAACTGATGATTACTCGCGATACTCGTGGGTATATTTTCTGAAAACGAAAGACGAGACGACTCAGATGGTGAAGAATCTGATTACAAAAGTCGAGAACGTCATGAGTAAATCAGTTAAATTCATCAGAAGCGACAATGGGACAGAGTTCAAGAACTTTGAGATGGAAATCTTTTGTCTTCAGAAGGGTATTGAGCATCAATACAGCGCTCCGTATACTCCACAACAGAACGGAGTAGCTGAAAGGAAGAACCGAACGTTGATTGAAGGAGCCAGAACTATGCTGGCAGACTCAAAGCTTCCTGTGATGTTCTGGGCTGAAGCAGTTGCTACAGCCTGCTATGTTCTGAATCGGGTGTTAACCGTTAAGAGACTTGGAAAAACTTGTTACGAGCTTATGCACGGAAGGAAGCCCAACTTGTGCGGTCTTGAACCTTTTGGGTCTCCTTGTTCGATTTTGAAGACTAACTCGAAATTTGGTGAAGTGGCCGATGAGGGAATCCTAGTCGGTTATGTTGTTGGGACTCCCAACAGACGGGTCTTCAATACGTCGACTTGCAAGGTGGAGGTGGTTTGTAACACCGACATTACTAGTTACCAACCGCCAAAACCAAGCAATGGACCTGCTGAGCTGTTTGACTATGTTAAACTTTTTAAGTCGTTTAACGTACCTAATTTGGAAATTTCTGAAGAAGACGAAAGAGCTGTGACGAAGATGATACTTGATGAGGAAGAGAATATATTGCAACATCAGATTTTTGAGAAATCTCAACCTTCCACATCAAACACGATCGATACCCCTGCGGCCTCAACTGAAGATGAATTTATTAATCCTTTTCACTCTCAGCCAGAAACAACCATAGATGAGATCTCTTCGAACTTGGAAGACAATTTGCATGTCGGTGCTGTTCCGACCACGAGAATTCACAAAGATCACCCATTGGAGAACGTTATAGGTGATGTGTCCTCGAGTGTACAAACCAGAAGTAGCCTGAATGAGCACACCTGTGTTTATTCAAGTATAAAAGAAACAGGGATAATGAATGAATGTTTGTACTCCTGCTTTATAAGCCAAATTGAACCAAAGAATTATCAAATGGCTTTAAAGGACAGCTCGTGGGTCGAAGCCATGCAAGAAGAGTTGGCTCAGTTCGAGAAAATGGAAGTTTGGACCTTGGTTGAAAAACCAAGAAATGTGCATGCTATAGGCACGAAATGGGTGTTCAAGTGCAAGAGGGATGAAAAGGGGATTATCCTGAGAAATAAGGCGAGGTTGGTTGTTAAAGGTTTTAATCAACAAGAGGGTATTGACTACAATGAGGTTTTCGCTCCTGTTGCCCGGTTAGAAGCGATTCGATTGTTTTTGGCGTTTGCTGCATCTAAAAAGATGAAGGTGTTTCAGTTAGATGTGAAGAGCGCGTTTCTTAATGGGAAAGTTGATGAGGTTGTGTTTGTTGAGCAACCTCCAGGTTTTCCTGACCCAGACTTTCCGGATCACGTATACAGGTTGAGCAAGGCGTTATATGGGTTACATCAGGCACCTCGTGCCTGGTATTCAACGTTATCGGACTACTTGCTGGAAAATGGTTTTGAAAGGGGATTGATTGACAGTACGCTGTTTGTGAAGAGAGAAGGATGTGACTTCTTACTGGTTCAAGTCTACGTGGATGATATCATTTTTGCTGCATCAAGAGTATCCATGTGTCAGGATTTTGAGGCTGTCATGAAGAAACGATTCGAGATGAGTGCTATGGGTGAACTAACCTTCTTTCTAGGATTGCAGGTTGATCAGAAGAAGGATGGGATGTTCATTCATCAAACAAAGTATGTTCATGATGTGCTGAAGAGATTCAAGATGGAGGACAGTTCTCCATATGACACCCCAATCTGCTTCAATCACAAATTGGGCGCTGAATCAGATGGTGACGCAGATGTGGACCCTACTCTGTATCGGGCGATAATAGGTTCATTAATGTATTTAACTGCTTCTAGGCCCGATATAATGTTTTCTGTTTGTCTTTGTGCTCGTTTTCAGGCAAACCCAAAGGAATCTCACATGAAAGGTGTGAAGAGGATTTTGCGGTATCTTAAGGGCAAGCCGAAACTAGGGTTGTGGTACCCAAAGGGGGGAGACGTTGAACTGGTGGCGTATACAGATTCTGATTATGGTGGCTGTAATCAGAGTCGGAAGTCAACAACAGGAGGCTGTCAGTTTCTTGGAGGAAGATTAGTTTCCTGGCAGTGCAAGAAACAGACATCAGTTGCAATTTCAACATGCGAAGCTGAATACATGGCAGCATCCAACTGCTGCTCTCAGGTTTTGTGGATTCAGCAACAATTGCGCGACTATGGTCTGAATTTCTTACTTACTCCTATTTTAATTGATAACACTGCCGCCATCTCAGTAATTAACAATCCCGTGAAGCACAGTAAAACTAAGCATATTGACATTCGTCATCACTTCATACGGGATTGTGCTGAGAAGAAACTGATCAAGATCGAAAAAGTTGATACACTTGAAAATTTTGCTGACTTGTTTACAAAAGCGTTTGATAAATCCAGATTTCAAAACCTAATTGAGCTAAACGGGATGATCAATCCCGAGTAACCATGTCTTTGATTTAAAAAAAAAAAAAAAAAAAAAAAAAAACATGGGTCATTTTTGCTTAAAATTAGTCGGTTACCTCAGTTTGATGGACATATCCTAGGATATGTTTTGGTCCTCGTTTCAACTTAGAGAATGAGGATAGCCATTAACCGGAAGACTGAAAGTGACTGGTGCAGCTATGACGTGTGTTCTTTCAGTTGCTGAAAATTAGTCGGTCATACTTAGTAAGAAGGACACATACTTGTATGTGGTCGGTCCAGTTGATCCATTGGATCTTCAGGATAGCCGTTTACCTGACGACTTTGACGTGATTGGGGCGATTGAATTTAAAGTTTTTTTTTGGGAAATGAAATTAATTTTCAAGTCTGTTACTTCGTATGAAGTTCTATGCTGTGTTTAACAGAAAATTGATCCAACCTTGGAAAATGATATATATACTGATCGTGTGTGCTTAACTAGTGAAGTTATTATGCTTAAAAGGCTTTAGAACAGTCATTGTATGTCGTGGTAATTTTTATGGTGCGTAAAAGTGTATGTGATACTAACTTAAACTACTCGAATTTACGTGGAAACTCCTTAAGAGTTTTGAATGTCTTCACACATATCTTTCCGAATGATAGGCAGAAAAGCGACTACCCAGTCATACACGAGCCCCTGAGTGATCTGATTCCCGTGAAGAAAGCATTTCAAGACACTGCAGTGATCCAGATTCGGGACTTGCAGTAGTTTAATACTCCGAAGTCAATAAGAATGTTTGGTTAAAAAAAAAAAATAAATAAAAAAAAATAAAAAAAAAAAATAAAAAAAAAAAAACATGTATATTTTTAGTACTTATGAGACATAGTAACAATCAAGACTTCTCATGTCTGGAGTAAGAAGAGAACGGGAAGCAGTCAACGAGTATATACAAGTTAATCAGACACTATGGGTCGAAGTCAATTCGGGGTGACTTGGGTATAGCCAAATACGCTTTGAGAATAGATAGAAGACACCATTATCTCTGAGATGTTGCCAACTTAAATTTTGAGCTTAACTGAACCTTAATCCGTATCACAGAAACGATGAAAACCATTTAAGTTATTTACATGCTTACAACCTGTTTCTCTATGTCATAATACAGCCAAACACGGATCTAAGTGACAGTCACATCGTTAGTATGATTCCTGTTAGGATCTTTTCTAAAACGTAGTGGTCCCTGACTAGACTGAAATTTGATCCCTTATTTCGTTAAAATTTTTCTAAAATTTTTTTTAGTTTTTGTAGTTATATTATTTTATTGTTGGTTACTGGGTCTTGATCATATTTGTTTAACTTTTTTTGGTAATTTCTAAGGTTAAATTCAGGATTATTCAAACTTAAAGGGCTGATTTTGAAAATTACGGGCGAAGTTGTTGAATTCAGCGAAGTTGTGCTTAACTTCGCCTTGGCGAAGTTAAGCGTAACTTCGCCTGAACCAACTCTGCCCTATATAAGGGATTGTAAACAGTAATCTGTATACTTTTTCTCGATTTACCGGCGAACTTGTTCTCAAAACCAATACATCCGGATCTTGTTATTCACTTTCGATTTCGATCTTGTGTTCCTTGTTTCTACTATACTAGTGGTATGTGTCGTCAATAACATCCTATCTTTCTCGTTATAGTTTTACCCGGTTCGAGACCTCGGGTCGTCGAACCTTAGAAACCAAGTTTTCCGACCTCACGTTACGTGTTCATGGACGACCTTTTCGTCCTAACACCATTGAAATATGTTGGACTTCATTGTTGGATCGTTAAATCGGTCCGAAACATCGGATAAACCTTGTTTGAATCTGAACAGTCGCCGTTTCAGATTCAGGCGAAGTTAAGGTTTACGCGAAGTTATTCTCAACTTCGCCAGTGGCTTAAGTTCGCCTTCAGCGAAGTTATCCACAACTTCGCTTGAAGCTTAATTTCGCCTATGGCGAAGTTATCCATAACTTCGCCTTGAACATAACTTCGCCTATTTCAAATTTTTTATAAGTTTATAGACGAACTTACAGATGAAGCGAAGTTGTTCCCAACTTCGCCTCAACTTTAAATTCGCCTGTACATCACAACTTCGCATATGGTTCACAGCGAACTTGTGAGATGATTATATGGTCTCTAACTTGATTTGTTTTGTGCAGATATGGCTGCTGTTGGAGGTGCTGGAGGTGATGATGGTGATGAGCAACGACAATTCTTCCCAGCTCATAACCAATACATCACTTTGGATCCAGACGCACGAGGCGTTGAAGACTATAGGGAGATTATCACATTTCTCCAACGATCACGAGTTTTTCACGCGATCACTAATACACTACCCATATCTCTGCCCAACATTCAAGATTTCTGGCAGACGGTGTATTATGATTGCAGACCTGAGCCTCCAGTGATGCGAGCAACTGTCAATGGTCAAGACATACAGTTTTCCTCGGAAGACATACGGTTGGCTCTGCAGTTCGGTGATGAAACGAGAGACGACCCAACGGAATTCGTAGCTCCTTTCCGTGACGGAGCTTACTTAAGGATGGGTTATTCGGGTCCGCTGGGGGACTCGCAGAGGAGGAAAGGCTTTCTGCTGGATCAATGGCGCTTTTTGATGCATGTGTTGATAGTATGCATGTCCGGCAGAAAGGCAGGAACAGATGGGATGGGTGCGACGATGCAATCGGCTATGATTGCGCTGACTTACAACCGCAGATATTCGTTTAGTCAGCTAATCTTTTACGAGATTGATCGTCAGAGACGGGCGACGGCGCGCGAGCGTTTTATTATGTATCCTCGGTTCCTACAAATGATTATCAATCATGTCGCTCCGTCTGTACCGCAAAGACGCCCTATCAGATACGTTGAGTGCGTAACAAAACGTATCTTTGCTCAGTGCAGAACGTCGAGCACTCGAAGCAACCCTGAGCAGCGTCCCAGGCATACTCCACTTTTCGGGTATCTCATTAACCCGGAGTATGTTCCTGCAGGAGGGGACGAGTTCAGGGATCCGCAACCACATCAGGCGGCAGCACCTCATGCTGTATCAGCTGCGCCTGTTGTATCTTCTGCTGCTGTGCCAGCTACTATATCTCAGGCTGTGTCCACTGCTGAAAACGTTGATCTAGATGCTGCTTTTAGTGGACATGGTTTGTTTGATATGGATGTCTCGGGTCCTCAGTTTATGGATGTTACCAGAGCAGCTACTTCGGTAGCTGACTCTGATCTAGACGAGACGTTTGCTGAGGCAAGAAGGCTTATGGTGTCTCGTGAACGGACTACGGGAAAGAGGCCGAGAACTGTGGGGGAGGATGAGGATGAAGTGGATGAAGAGGAGGCAGTACAGATTGTGCTAAGACGCTCAAGAAGAGAACAGAGAGGGATAGGTTCGGGAGCTGGAGAATCTTCAAGACTAGTACGTTTTGCTCCACCTGCCCTATCTGGTATGTCTCTTATTCCTACTACTGCACAGGTTTCAGCGATCGAGACGTCGGCACCAACAATTGTGTCCCTACCACCTCAACCGCTTAATCCACCGGTGGTAGTTGCACGGTTTGTGGAGTCGACAATCACCTCTACTGCAGGGTTACCAAGTGTACCACCTGCGGTCACTTCTGCTGATGTTCCACCAACTCCATTGCCTACTTCAGATACCGAGAGGATTCTTTCGCTAGAGCGGATTGTTGCTGAACAGTCAAAGACTATTGACCGCCTAGTGGAATCCAATCGACTACAAGCTGCCCTCCTGGTAGAACATGGACGAATAATAGATGCCTTCAAGGATTACTTGGCATCTCAGGGGGAGAAGTCGTGTAGGGGCGATGAGTTGAGAACGAAAAGACGAGAAGATCATGACGATGATCCCAATGCACCTTCAGGTGCAGGTGATGAGCTGCCAAGAACCTCTCAGGCTCTTGGAGCTTCCACAACTGAGGGGGAGTCTACAAATGCAGATGGTGATGATGTTGTAGTTGTGGATGACGACGCTGATGTTGAAGACGTTATTGATGCGTTGAAGGAGTTGGATGAGGAGGAGGACGATGAGTTGATGGATGATGATGACGTGTTGCCTATGGATGAGATTGAGAGGATTGGAGAACAGATTAATGTGGAAGATGTGTTAGAAGAAGGTGAGATTGTAGATGAGTCAGTGGAACATGAGATTCCAGCTGTTGAGAGATCAGAATTGGGGGATGAGAGTGTGATAGAAGATACAGTATGGGAGGAGCAGCCGAACTGGAAAGAAGGCTGTGCTCAGTGGTTTGTTAAAACCAAGAAGCCTGCAGTGCCAACGATGTTCAGAAAGACTTATAATATAAAGGGCTATGCAGAGTCAAAGAAAGGAATCATATGCTGGTTGTACGACAAAGAGCTGAAACTATTTGTGATCAAACGGTACGACGGCATTCAGTACTTTAAGAGATTGTTGAGATCTCTGAATTCCTTACCAGAATGTGAGGTGAGAGATTTAGCGAGATTGGGGCTGATCAATAGAAGTAATGATGATATGGCAAGAATCATTGGGAAGATCGTCTGGAAAGAAGCCATTAAAGACAAAAAGTTTGAACTCCTAAAGCCTCAAAAAGGAAAGTTGATAGAAGACAAAGATCGTGGAATGAGGGCTGACGGCAAACCTTGGATGGTAATGAAGTATAAACCAGTCCGTCATTTGAAAGAAGTACCGATGAAAGTTATGCCCAAGAACGTCCTAAAAGATTTAAAATGGTGGTACGTGGATTGTGAGACAGCTGAGGCGGTAATGGAAGATGAGGATGAACAAGAAGTACTTCGGGTGTACGACCCGATGCATCTTGTTAATCTATCGAAGGATGATTTGAAAGTGCTCAACGAGAAGAAGATCTTCTACATTCCTGCTTGGAAGGATCAAGCTAGGAAATATCAAAGGGTAGTGTCGGTATGTGTGAGAGAAGGGGCGCACGCGTAGAGGTAAAGATTACAAGACTCAAGATTTGAAGATCAAGATATGAAGCTACTGCCAAGGGGGAGTCTGTTGGTACATGTATGTCAGTAGTTCATAGTCTAGCATTTGTAATCGAGTCTGTAATGTAATTATGTTTTGTTTATGTTTGTTTTGTAATGCGCGAAGTTGTCAACAAGTTCGCTATGGCGAACTTGTTGAATCAGCGAAGTTATTGACAACTTCGCCTGTGGCGAAGTTGTCGTGTTTATATACTGTTTCAGACGAAACAGTTTAAGGTTGTTCGTTTAGGGTTTTCGTTTCAGTTTTCAGTAACCGAGTTACGTGTCATAGTCTGTAACGGTGACCTCGGGTCACGTGTTTGTTATCAATATAACGTGGTTGGTTTATTGCTTGTGTGTTCGATCTCTACATACTCTACACTCGTATCTACCTACTCAGGGATTCCGCACCTGCGTTGTTAGAGACATCCCGTGTACGATCCGTCCAGGAACCTACAATTCCTTTATTTAAATTAAACATTTATCTTCATAATTATTAACCTTAAAGTTTGTTTAACTAAAAAAATACCTTTCATTTTGATTCAAGCCCATTTCTAATGGTTATGTTTTATCTTAGTAAATTACTTAATACAAACCATTATATAATTATTCAAAAGATAATCTAAACAAACTAACAATTAATTTATTAAACATAGATAAATAAATAACTTTATATTTATTTAACTTTCTTTTTATTAACTTAATTGCATTTAATTAAGTAACCGAAACTCGCTAATCACAAATGAAACAATTAAATAACTATTATATAATGTCTACTCTTTAGATAAAACTCGTTAATTATTATTATGTTGTTCATAAATAATAATAATAATCAAATCATGAATTTAATTATTCCAAGTAATCATCATCAATATGCACATTTCGTTTTATATCGTTTTAACCGTTAAAGGATGGTATCTTAGTTGTTGCTTATTAGGCCTCTTTGTTATCTTAGTCATGTTAGTGAAGTGATACGACTTGTGTAACCTAGCCAACCATACAACTTGTATCACTCATACAACTTGTATAGTTCACGAATAGAAGAATTATGGTAACCCCGCAAATAGATAACTTATTAAGTGTAATTATTCAGCTTCCTCAGTTATACGGGGCTTTGATTTTATGAGTTTAAATAATCAAATACGAATATGAACCTGTTAAAAACACATAAATTATGAATAAATAATTCGCATCATCAAATATCATATATGTCTTTATATCAAAAGTTGTTATAAGATAAAAGGTAATGCTAACTATACACTATAGTGAATCTAAACTAAAGTTTAAGGTGATCGTCCGTGTCCGACATATCATGCATGTCATATTATGTTATCGCAGATTTTAAACTATTGTTTTTATCACATCAAACAAATCTTTGTGGCCATATGGTCCGTATAATCTAGACAAAAATGAAAACCGTATGACATCAAACAACTCGCATTGTATATCAACAGAAGAAACATGATGGCTCAGTAAATTAAGCTTTCCTTAAACGTAGTTATTTAACATCCTTGAACATACAGAGTTTGGATTTCATACGTTTAAACCCAGGACCTACCATACATAATTGTTCGTGAAGTTAAAAACAAGTTATTCGCACTCATGAATGGTTCAATTTCATCCATCTTTCATTCGTACATTATGTGTATCCAATATGTTCATCATGATGAAAAATGTGGATTTTGAACAATTGTTATTTGTCTTGATAATGTGCTAAAAGTAGTTATAAAATAAATAACAAACAAGACCTAAGACTCAACTAAACAAAACACCGGCAAGTGAACCGGTTAATTGTACTAAGCTAAGTAAGTCCGGAATATCGAACCCACAGGACTCTATAAATTACGTTAATTAACTAATTAGACTCGACTTACGACACGACTATTTATTATTAATATTTTAAGGGGGATTTTTAAACTAATATTAAACTAAGATTAAACTAAGAAAGTAAATAAACAAGTTAACGAGAAACAAGCAACTAAACACAAGATCGAAACCAATCAGATAAGGAATCTACCTAGGTAAGAATCCCATGTATCAACAATCATCAAGCAATGAAAAAATAACATGATTATGGAAACTGATTTCTAAACGTATTTATCTAACAAACCCTAAGGACCTTTGACTGAATCAAATGAAATCCCAAAGAAGAAGAATTAGATTATTAAGCAATCAGTTGAATTGATTTCCGCAAAGTTATCAAATAGGGTTAATTAATAGTATCTAAAGCAAGCAATCTTACGAAACACAAAACTCTAGATAACTTGATAAACTAACATGACATCATGAACAAGGATCAACGCACTAAGCAAGAATATTGTCACAATCTATCCTAGCATGCAATTGACCAAGATACACGAACAACTCCTCACCTCACAGCTATTGGAATTTAGCAAAGCATTTAAAATCCTAATTAACGATTAATAAGCTTCTATGATCTAATAGGCCTATTCAACCATAATAATCAAAACACCAAGTAAAGTTTAAACATGAACCCTAAGATCTAAAGAACACAATCAATAGAAAGCAAAATCCATGTGAAGCCATAATTAACAATCAATCAAGATGATAAATACTTATATGCATCATGAATGCAAAATCAAGTCTTTTACTATTAAATTAACAAACCATAATCAAAACATAAGTCCAAATCAAAAATCAAGTCTTAAACATGTTCATCAAACCTAGGTAGACATGAAGTCTAGCCTAGCATAGTCTTAATCAAAGATAAATAATTAAAACAAAGAACAAAGATAGACATCATAAAGATTAATGAACAAAGGTAATGAAAAAGAACGAAAGAACCCGTCTTAATCGACCCTCGAACATGTGTATAAAAGCTTAATGATCTTCCTTGATTACTAGCCTCAAAAACACCTTCTAAACCTTGGTTTCCTCTCCAAATTCGGCTGCCAACAAGCTTCCCTACGGCTGGGAATGTAATGATGTTTATATAAACGAGTTATCGGGCTTGGACTTTGCAAGGGGGCCCTAGGCGCCGCGCCTAGGCCTTTTCCCTTCTGCCGTCGCGGGCCGCGGCGCCCCTTTTGGGTGGCTACGGATTTTGTTGTTAATTGTTGTTTGTTCGTTGCTTAATCTTTCTTGAACTCCAAGCTACGGAAAGAACCTTCTAGACCTTCTTTCCCTTGACCACCAAACCACCATCTACATGAAAACAAATCAAAACTCTAAGTGTACTAATCATGTAACCGGTGACGAGCAAAACGAACTTAAACTTCGCATGAAAGGATAGAAAGAATTAAGTTTAACATGCAAGACACCAAACGATTAAAAACATGTAAACATATAATAAACTTGACTCAAAAACTTAAATTAATAAAAGATAAACAAAACTCGAACTAAAACGAACTCAAAACATTAAAGAAACACAACTTTACAAGGGATTCGAGATGTATAAATAGATGTATATCACTTGAGTATGGTAAAGATTAGTGGCAATTCATTATGAATCAACTTCAAAACAAGTTTCACTAGTCATATGCTTTATACATGGATGTTTGTAGTTAATCATTCAACGAGCCATCACACCCCGACCAAAGGCGGCGGAACATGCCAGGGTGTAACAGATTGCCCAAGAACACAAGACACTATTAAAGTGACAATATTTAATCAACTCATTAATTTCATTCAATCACCAAAGTAACACATATTGTTCATACAAATAAACACCAAAATACGATAAATAAATATTGTTCATTCTTCTAATACCTAGCGGTATCAAAATAAAATGAAGTCTTTGAACTCCAACTCAAGTAATAATCAAACCTGTAACAATGCATAAAATAATATTTGTCAACACGTATGTTGGTGAGCAATTTCATAGTTTGAGTATATATAATATGAGCGAAATCCACAAACGTATATGAGACTATAAATAAAAGCATCAACCGTGACATATAAAACATATGTAAATGAGGATCCTTTCTAATCGGTAACAACTGACATACTTGGATAATGAGGCCCTATTCTAATAGCACAAGGCTAAGTAGTTAGGGGAGCATATTATCATACTCAATGAGGCTCAACAACAACATAAAAATAAACATTCGTACACGTAAAGCATATGAGACATATAACATACAAAAGAGCAACTATTCTAAGTATCATACACCCTAAAGTTTGTGGTTTGAGAAATGTGTATAACAAATCATTCTTGTTTTAAATAAGTATGAATGTTACCCCCCAAAATATAAAAGTGAAAACGGAGGATGAAATGTACTCACGTTAACTAAGTAACTTGAAATATTGATTCGTGAATAATAAGAGATCGGGTTAACGAGCAAAACCTAGATTAAATGGGCCTTAAGTTAGTAGGAAATATTGAAAAGGTTTAAAGTAAAATATGACAAGTAAAGTAAATAAATGAAGTTTATGGTTTAAAAATGTAAATATTTGGGAAATCAAATACATGTTCTAAAAAGTAAGTTTACTCGAAACCGGGTCTTGGTATTTCATTCATAAATATTAATCAACCTATGTCAAGTAACTTATGTGGGTTATAATGCACTAATGCAAGACCATTGGCTATATAAATACCAAAACAAGGTTTTAATCGAGTGTTCGGATTTGTTAATTTGGATCTAGATAATTAACTAAACTCAAAGTTAACTTTCCAAAATGTTTTGAAATAACTCAATAAAATCAAAAGACTTAACCAAGTATATAGTTCTATTGTGAAGAACCTTAACGTCCGTTAAGTGAGTATTTGGTTTCATCGGTCCAAACTTGTTATAAGATCAAGTTGGATTCCGACACACCAAGTAAGTTGATAAAATACTTAAAGTTAGTTTAAAATGCATTCTTGAAGAAAAGATGAGTTTCGGTGGCCAAAAACACACTTGTGTGTCTTAAGCAAGTGAACTCGATTTAGTTCGGTCTTGGTTCGGTCCTTGAATCGGATTGATACCGAGGATGGTTGCCACATACCCAAATACCATAGAACTATAAAAATGGTTTTAGAAGTTATAATATTCAAATCTTACATAAACATGTTTATTTAACTATTTAAAACAAAACTAGTAAACAAAACTATTTAAAACAAAACTAGTAAACAAGAGTAGTAAACAAGAGTCTGGTCTTGGTTCGGTCTTGATTCGGTTCTAATCTCGGGATAAAACCGAGACTAGTGACTTCATACCCAACACCATGGAACTCTTTAAACATGAATTAGAAACACTAAACTACTTACAATATAAACAAGACTAGTAAAGCATTAAAGGAAAATAGTATAATCAAGAACTACAAAGAGTACTCCATGAAGCCTTGCCTTGTAGCATATCACCTCCCGAAGAAGATGAAAGTCGAAGGAAACAAGGGGTGCATATTATATATATGTTGTACCACAAGATATGAATTAGTAAGTAACAAAACAAAAATTAAAGAAGGTTGTTGTTTGATAATTATGAACCTTGAAGGTTAGAGAATGGTATTCTTAGTTTGAGAGAGAAAGAAGATGAAATGAGCAAGAAGAAATGAAGAGGATAAGCTTGTTTATATAGGGATGTAGTCAAAGTTGTTTTCCTTGTTTTATATCTAGACTTGCATGTGCTTAAAAAAGTTTAAACAAGTTAAATAATACAAACAAGTAGCAAAATCCAAAAAATAAGAGGTGATTATGAAACATAAAAAAAAACCCATTATTTTATATTATTGAAAGATTTGGTTTACAAATCGAGTCGGGTTTTGATACAAATACAAAGAGGACCGAAAATAACGAATGTTACAATAATTGTCCATAAATTTGTCAGGATCGTTTTATGCGTTGGGAACGGATGCTTATGTCGTATAAAGGAATCTTGATTGCGAAAGGGTTTGGTGTAATCCTTCACTCTTTAAACAATCAACATGAAAACGGTTCAACTTGTTTCCCGTTATGAAGAGGTTCATAAGAGTCCTCATATCATCGAGCATAAGATATTGAATGGAAAAGTATATTGAACAACCCCTCTTGACCTTTAAGTAAAATGATCAAACCCTTATATTTTTTCATTTGTTTTTTTTTTTTTTTTTTTATCAATCAAATTTTGACACAAAGCACACTTATAGCCTTTTGTGTTTATCTTATAACTTTTAAAATGATGTTTTAAAAAAATTTGGATACACTGTGTTGGTGTGCATTTTATTTGTTTTGGTGTGCATTTTATTTATCTAGTTTTCTATGTAAACTTTATTTAAAATTTGAGTTATATTGGATACAGCAAAAGTCGTCGAAGCACAAATGTACAGACCGTTAACTGCTTCAAGGTTTCGTCTTTTCACTGTTTTTATGTTTGTTTTCTTCATGCAACTTTTAAATTGGTATGTTTTATAAAATTCCTTAAAGTTTTGAATATGTCGTGTGGTCGTTGGCTTTCTATCAACATTTCGGTGTAACTTTATTCCGGGTCGGCTCAACGTCCTTAGAGGCCCAAAACTAACTAAATTGTTGAGGCCTTTTTCTTTTCTTTTTTTTATGCGTATAGTGCTAAAGAGTATACAAGAATTATAAAATATGAATGATATGCAATGATAATGGATATGAAACAATTCCTCCTTAGCTTGTAGCCTATCAATGAGTTACTTTTTAAAAAAAAAACTCTACTTTCAAAATCTCATAATACATAACTCCTATTTAAAATGAAGCCCCTATAAAAGTAGATGTTTAAATCCATGGACTGTAACACCCCGGCTAAAGTGGAATCGCCTAAGTGTGACGTACAGATTGCCCAAAACACATGTGACACTATTAAGCGACAGTATTATTATTAATTCATTCCAAAGCATCAAGTACACAAATTATTTCAAATGAACAAACACAAGGGAAAAGAAACAAAACAAACATCTTCTTATTTATTATCCAGATAACCTAACTTCTAGTATTCTCTTCATTTCATCCTCTAATGAAAGTACATGTAGCATATATATAAAATAATGTCAACTAACTTAATAGTTTGTGAGTTCACACAGTTTGAAATAATATATAAAAACCATATAATTCCATGAAAACTTGTGAAAAACACATAAGGGTTCTTTACACTAGAAAGAATGGTCCATAAGTGTAAAGAATAAATGAAGGTCTTTTCCAGTTGGGATTCTGCACCAACGTACTCAGATCGGAATCCATTTTCCACCAGAAACAAATGGTCCATGGATGCAAAGGGGGGCGTATGATCATACTTATTGACGTAATCTATGCACGTAATATTGTAGCAAGTAACAAGTAAACACACAAGTCCATGATGCGAATTGTAGTTTGTAAAAATAAATAAAATAAATTTCATTTTTGATAGGATATATATGCTACCCCCAAAATATATAAAAAGGGTAAAAAATGGGGTGTGAGAAACTCACATTTGATATTGGAGACAACTTGAAATAAATAACCGAAAGCGAGTTAACAAACGAAGCAATTGAATCTCATGAAACTATAAATAATAACGAAGATACAAACAAATCAAGGACTACCTACCGGAATTATAAAGTTAATTAACTTATGGTAAATGAGAACTTGAGGATTTTTAATGAGTTTAACAAAAATGAATAAAGTTTATATAAATCATTTGATGTTTATTAGTTGAAGAATGATTTGTATACAAATAATTATAACTTATTAATATAAGATTAAATAATAATATTAATAACAGTTTATGATTAAACATTTGTTTCCAAGTAACATAATTAATTAATTCTCATAAATAGTAGTTATGTTGAAATAAAATAAACAATAATTAATTTACTCAATTATTAATTCAAAGATATGAAGTATGTTATATCTATTGTAAAATATTTTAAATAAAAGAAATTTTTATAAATAATCTTATTTAAAGAAAGTTTATAAGTTATGATGATCAACGAATCATAAGATTTAGATAAATATATATTCATTTTTGTTCTTGCAAAATAACTAAGCTTGATCTAAGATTTAGAAAAATCAAAGTGTTCATCTTGGATATCCATAATCATAATGATTCTTAAAACCAAAATATAATATTTTTATGATAAAAGTAACATGATCATGATGAACAACTTATGAACAAGTATGAACATTCAAGATAAAATCAAAACAAAAGCTATAAAATGCTTGAAATGGTAACAACTTACTTGTTAGTGCTCTTAAAGTTAAGAAAAGAATGGATTGAGGTGTGAAAATAATAAAGGATTTGTCCTCCTTTTATATTGAAAATATAGAGTTGTTATGTCTTAAGAAAATTATGAAAATTAATCATATTTAATATAATTAAAACACAAATTAAAAATTGTTTAATAGGGTATTCAAAAGGTTTAACTATTTTAATAAATTTTATTGAATTAAAACATTCATTAGTTTTTATTAGTTAAGTAACATATGAAAAGATGATGATGATAATAATAATAATAAATACAAGTAGTAGTTGTAGTTAAATAATAATTATAGTAAATTGCATGGGACATGTACTTAAATATTTGATCTTGATTATGAATGTTCAAATGAGTATGTAATACTACAAAGGTGGTGAAATGTATAATTGCATAGAAATGATCACATAAAATACATTAATGAAAATTGAGATTAATTAATAATATTATAAAAATATAAATTTAAATAGAAACAAAACCGAAAATTTAAAATGGGTCGAGTTTTCGGGTTTGAAAAGTAACGAATGTTACATGAACTCATTTAGTTTACCTACAAGACAGCTCTGACTTTATTCAAAACCATGTGTTGAATGCTTACGTACAAATCATTGATACCGAGCCTTACAACTTACAAGTTTCTCTTTGCTGCAGCGTGTGGTTAATTAACCCCCGGTTATTCATAAATATCAAATTTTTTTATTGTCAACTATATAATTATATTATTATTTGTATCCTCTTTTAAGTAAATTGTCTACTATTTGGTCAAGGAATAAACTATCTAGGAACATTCAAACGTCCAAAACTTTTGAAGTGATACAAGGTGAACACGTGTTTATAGGTTAAAAGAAGACGAATCTAGCCCACTTTTTTTAATGTCAACAACATAAAATGCCTAAGTATTCTGTACGAGGAGATCCAATGGCTAAATGTCACCGCCAATTGACCCAACTCAGTCATACAGAGCCCTTAAGCACCTCAAAGTTATCTCAAAGTTAAAAGAAGACGAATCTAGTTACTTCAGAATATAGCAAAGTAACTCGTCATATATATAGGTTACCAAGAGAAATAAGAGATATGGTACGATCTAATATGCCACAAACAGTTGATTCGGCTATAGAATTGGTCGGATACTTAGTCAACAGTATGATAAGGAATCAAGAGGAAGGAAAGAAGGAAGAAAAAGAACCAAGAAACTAAAAGATTTCGAGAAGATAGAAAAAGAAGAAAATATTCCAAAGTCAACTTGTAAAACAAGTGGAAGAAAACATGTCGGGAAGTGTCGACTAAAAGGCACCGAAAATTTTGCATACTGCAAAAGAGTAGGACACATGATAGAAGAATGCCGAAAGAAGGTAGGAGTATGTTTTATATGTGAAGAAACGGGCCACTTTAAGGCCGATTGCCCGAAAAGAAAATTTAATCAAAACTGATGTTAAGACATCTGACAACAATCAAGACTAGAGCAAAAACAAGATCATATTAAATGAATGTGAGATAGATTAGTTTAACTTTTGTACGTTAGTTGTAACTCGTTTTCAAACGAGAAATTTTGAAACAAAAGAAGGGTATTTAATTCCCTATGTTATAAATGAAAATATTAGCATACCGATCTGTCGGTACACAAGAATGCTTATATTCATTAAGTCTAAAGAAAGACGAATCAAATATTCAAACTCGAACAATTTGAAAGAAGTTTTCAAAAAGGGAGTAAAACGTTGATTTAACCTATAATCTCGTAGTACGAATAAAAAGATAAATTCAACGTTCGGAAGATATACAAAGACAATATGTTATGAAAAATAATTTTCTAGTCAACTACAAGACATTAAAGAAATACAGTTGACAGAATATTAGATATTGTTGATCAAAATCAAAGTAAAAGAGCTTGAGAATATTCAAGATATACAATCGATATCATATCAAGATAAGATGATATCATATCAAGATAAGATTGAGTAAAGATACAAAAATAATCAAATGATAAGAATTAATCTAGATTAGTAATGGACTATATTCAATAGACTGAATCTTGAAAGATAACTCTCACAAAACAACATTAATTGTTCAAAGCACAGTGATTATGATAAACAAATTCGAAAAACATTAATGGACCAACATTATCATTTAAGGGTAGAGAGTTAATAAACAAAGTCGAACTTTCAAAATAAATCTTAGAATATGAAAGTCAGATTCTAAAAAGAAGAAATACCAATCCTTAGACAACGAATCTCGAGAACGAGATTTATTTCAAGATGGGAAGGATGTATAATCCTGAAAATTTCGGTTCAAATTTGACAACTTACCAAAGCTGAGGGATATAATTTTTTTCTAAAATAAGTAATGAGAAATATATAATATGAAGATGGAAGCATCCCATAATAAGGAAATAATAAAATGGATTCATCTCACATGGAAAGAAAGAAGAAAGTAAAATCATTTCACATTGATATAAGTATGAGAGAAATTTATCTCACATGGAAAGATTACAAAACTTGGAAGCTGTTTATAAAGAAATGAGTTCCCATAGTAATATTCTTATATGCCAATATGCACTCATTGGTCATAGCGGAGTGCAAAGCACCCAACGCGCACAGGTACAAGCTCGGGCGTTGGGCGCAATGTGGCGCTTTGATGGCGTACTTTGCACACTCGCATCACCGCGAACCGCTTGAGAGCCGCCATATTATTTTAGTATTTTTGGAAAATGGAAATTATGCCAAGACGAGACAAGTCATCAAAGATAAAGGACTAAAATGAAAAATCATATTTTTGAACCCATCGCGCTACGCGATGGAGCCTCATAGAACCCAAGACTTAATTTGGGTGGTGTCACGCTAAGCAATGCACCCAGCCCAAGGTCCATCGCGATATGTGATGTAGCCTCCACGGCGAAGTGACGATTGTCCACCACGTGGCAACATCTGGTGAAGATGATTCATCGCGATACGCAATGGGTCACGAAATTTTGCTATATAAAGGGGTGGACGACATCTCTGATCTCCCATATATCACACCAAAACACACTCATTTTCACATAGTTTTTCTTGAGAAGTGTGGCGACCCTTGAAGTGCGTGCCAAGCTTTGAAGTTCTGACAGTTTAAGCTCTAGTATGCAACATAGAGCAGAAGTGATGCTTGATCAGTCTTAAGCGTTTAACTCCGAATACTCGTGTAAGGCAGGGGTTCCGCTTAAGTTATTATTTTATTGTTATTATAATAGCTTAGACCATAGTCGAGGGTATAGCCTGAACCTTGATTAAAGTTAAACAATAATATTACTTTTCATAAGCAGAGGTTATAGACAAAATATTGTTTCTTCATGAATAAGAAACGTAAGCTTTTATATACAAGAGTTATAGTCAAAATAATGTTTCTTAAATGTTTAAGAAACCTAGAATTTTATATATAAAGGATATAAATGAAATAATGTTTCTTCTTGAAGAAGAAACTCAGTATATATGTTTCTTCATGAACAAGATATGTATCATATGATTGGTAAATAAACCAAGGGACTAAAGGTCAAAATGTTTTACATAAACAAATATTTTATCAAGGTTAAAGCTATACAAAACAAACTAAATGTCTGAAGCTAGATCGTTGATCTAGATATTTATACAAATGTTATTCCTGTACTATAAGTTTCAGGTAACAATCAGAAGCAAAAATCAGTATCAGAAACTGATCATAAACAGAAAAGGTGAATACGCCTTAAACTTTTAAAAACTCTTTTAGAGTCAAAATGTTTGCATAGGACCTATGAATCCTTACAACGTTGTGTTACAATAATAAGAAACGTACACTCCGATTAAAAGTATACATGTGTCTGGATCTATTCATACATGGTGACTCAGCTTTTCCCGAGGCCATGCAAATCATCTATACGCCTCTGGAAGTCTATTCGACTATTCAAAGAAATGATTTTGTGTATTGTTTTAATTGTACATGTACTTAGGTAATTCAAATCAATTAAGTTGGGTGTCTAATGAGTGTCACAAATGTATTATTGTTGATTTCACAATGGTATTGAAAAGATTTTACAACATAGTTAACGTCATTCACCGGCAGTGCGCTGACGTATTTTCCAACCCATTTTTTAGGAAAACAGAAAGGTTAGAATAGACAAACGAGACATGATAGAAGATTAGAGATAGAGTCATTAGATTCAATCTGGTGGCTCGGATATTTTATTTAAGAATATTATAAAGAAGCATATTTTAAAATACATGTATTTGAATTTTCAAATGGGTATTAAATCTTAAGTTTTTAATATAATAATATTTTATTCAAATACTTATGCTAAAAGAACATAACAGGTATTTTACCCCATCATTTTATAAAAATATATTTTATTTTAAAGACTCCCGATAAAATAAACCCTCAACTCTGATATCTTTATAAAACAGATACCAACTAACGGGTGTTACACCTAGGCCCATAGTCGGGGTGTGACATGGAGCCCCTGGGGCGTTTTGCGTGTGTGACGTGACGCCACATCATCATAGTGGTATTTTGACAAAAAAAAATGATTGTAGTGGATTTAGTCTTTTCCGGTCATTACCTTATTATTATTATTATTATTTATTAAAAACAACACAACTAAACAAACCCACCAATCATCTCCCACCCCATGCCCCACCCTCATACACGCTTCCCACAAAACATTCGTCACCAACTTTCAACCTAAAGCGGCCCGTCGGCGGTGTTCTTGGGTGTTTTAGACTTTTAGTACTGTTTTTAAATTTATTGCAAATGGCTACCTCACTTTTCTAAAACATTCCATTATAGTACTTTTTAACCTCGTTTATTTTGTCCATTAAGTCAGGGGTAAATTGGTAATTTTATTTATTTTCTCTTTTGAGCTAAGTGCCAATTTCATACATGTGGTTTGTTCAGTTACAAAATTTTAGTACATTTTTTGAATTTATTGCAACTGAATACTTGGAATAGTTTTGGATACATAGGCAAACCAAAAGAGACATTACATATTATAATTAAATATTAATTTCTAACCCTGAATGAACAGATCACCCCCCTCACGTGCTCTAGCGCTCTAAGTGATTTTTCAAACCGTAACCATTGTTCATCTTCAAGTTCAGTGAATTACGATATGGTGTTTTGCCCATGTGGTCCATCAACCGTTGTTCATCTACGTGTTCAATTGATGTTATATTGAGAGTTGCGAAGCTGTGGGATTATTATTTGACTTGATCCTTCGATGTATCAAAGAACTACTATTATCATACATGAACATGTGGAAAAAAAATTCAATGCACATGAAGAAAATGCAAGAAAAATGGCTAAGATGAACTCAGATCTTAAGCTACTAGAAATAAATTGTCAATCAAGAACAAAAGGCTAAAAAATATGGTATACATTTCATTGTTGTTTTTCATCTTTTATCATGTATTTTAGTTACTTTTTAGTTGTAATATGTAATATATAATGTCTTTTTTTATTTGCCTATGTTTTCAAAGTAATCAAAGTATCCAGTTGCAATAAATTCAAAAAATGTATTAAAGTTGCATAACTGAACAAACTACATGTATAAAAATGACACTTAGCTCAAAAGAAAAATCAAATAATATAAACGAAATTACCAATTTACCCCTAACTAAACAAAAAAAATAGAGGGAGTTAGAAAAAAAATACTAAAATGGCAAGTTTTAGAAAAGTGAGGTAACGGAAAATTTAGAAAAGTGAAGTAGCCATTTGCAATGAATTCAAACACGTTAATAAAATTGCGTAATTAAACAAAACATGTGTTTTAAAATGACACTTAATTCTAACAACTTTCTATAATTTAAGATTGGAATAAAAAAATAATGGATGAGATGAAGTTAATTTTTAATATATATATTTTTAATTTAAAAATATGAGAAAATATAATGAATGAGATGATAAGGCTGAGGGGTGTGGGGCGCCAACCTGGGCGCGAGATCCCCTCCGCTCGCGCCCCCAGGCGCTAACCCCACACCACCGGGGCGCGAACTAGGGCGCGAACGGGGCGCGAGCGCGAGCCCCCAGGCAGGCGTGAGTGTGGTCGCGGGAGAAGAGAGAGAAAAAGATGGTGTGGATGCCCAAAAGAGCCGTTGAGCTTAGAATTAATAAAAAAAACCTTAAAAAAAAATCCGCTGGAGCCCCTCCACACCAGGGCCAGGGGCTCCAACGGGGGCTCCAACACCCCCCTTATCCAGTTTCTCTCTCTGCCACACGTCATAATATTATTGGCTGGAGCCCCTACTGGAGCCCCCATTAGAGCCCCCCACACTAGAGGTGGTCAAAAAAACCGGTCCTCGAACCGGTTTGCCGGTTTAAACCGGAAACCGGTTTTTAAGAAAACCGGTTTTTTGTAAACCGGTTTGACCGGTTTACAAACCGGCGGTTTATATATCGGTTACACAATTTGGAGCCAAAACCGGTTTTATAACCGGTTATAAAAAAAAACCGGTTTTTTTTAATAACCGGTTATTAAAAAACCGGTTTTTTTAATAACCGGTTTTTTAAAAAACCGGTTAACCGGTTTTTTTATAAACCGGTTTTTGACCGTTATAAAAAAACCGGTTAACCGGTTAAAAACCGGTTTTTTCCCGTTGAGTAACGGCCATATAGCCGTTTTTTATAATTTTTGACCGTTTTTTTTTCCCCATTTTACCCCCACAAACATCTATATATAGCTTAGGTTGGGTATTGGTTAGATCACACTCGATTATACAACTCCAAACGCTCTAAACGTTTATTACATACGCGATTATTTTGTTATCTCACGCTCAATTATACCACATTACCACTCCATACGCTCTTATTTCGTAGTCGATTATCATGGCCTCCCAAAGTGCTACTTCATCCGTCAACATGGGTGCCTCGAACACGGGAGAAACGGTCGTTCGGGTCATCCCCACGAAACGAAACCAAGATGTTTGGCAACATTTCGACCTATGCGAAATGTCTAACGGTACCCAAAAAGCTCGATGCAAACATTGTTTGAAGTTTTATGGCAAAGATGCAAACTCTACTTTAAGAGCGCATGTACAAAGGCCCTTTTGCAAGGCCTTGAAGGACGAATCGGGAAGTAGTTCGCAGCCGGAGATGACGAATCAAGGAACGGTGTTTACGTACGACCTTGAAGCGGTACGTCAACAGTTTTCAAACTTTGTGATTCAAAATACACTTCCTTTCAACCACTTCGACAACCCTCAATTCACGGAGATGATGCAAAAGTATGTTCAACCACGCTACCAACACGTAAGTCGTTTGACCCTTAGAAGAGATTGTCTTAAAGCTTGGAAAAACGCTAAATCCGAACTAATTTCCTGCTTTTCAAACTTACAAACTGGTGTAAACTTAACAACGGATGTGTGGTCGGTACCTAATGGTTCGCCCGACTCATACATTTGTGTGACGGCTCATTGGGTTGACCCCGGGTCGTGGCAAATGATGAAACGAACCGTTGCGTTTCAATTGTTTGATTACCCGCACACGGATAGAAATATTTTTAAACTCTTGGATAAAGTCATTCGACAATACAAGATTGAAGATAAAATCTTTTCAATTTCGTTTGATAACGCGTCCAACAATACGGCCGCTGTTGGCCATTTAAAATTAAAGTATAAACCTATTTGTGATGGAGCGTTTTTTCATAGCCGATGCATTGCACATATTATCAACTTGGCCGTGCAAGATGGGTTAAACGTGATCGAAACGCAAAGAAACAATTTTAAAAGAATGATACGAGATGTTTTTAGCAACAATAAAACATTTTCAAGATACAAAAAATTTTGTGATGAAGCTAATTGTCAATGGTTGGGGCCCAATTGGGATTGTCCAACAAGATGGAACTCGACTTGTGATATGTTTGAGAAAGCCATCCAACAAAAAGAATCACTAATTGCGTTTCATCAAATAATGTCAAGTAGGGGTAAATGTGCACCGTACGATCCTAGAAACTGGTTATTGATTGAGATCGTTACGGAGGTCCTTCAAATTTTTAAATCTTGCACAACTAGTTTATCCGGGGTTTACTATCCAACAAGCCCCATTGCTTTACCAAAAATTGCTGTCATGTGCACAAAGTTGAGTGAACTTCATTGTAGGGGTGCACCTTATTTTGATATGGGTGTAAAAATGAAAGAAAAATTTAGAAAATATTTTCAACAACTACCCGCTGGTTTGACATGTGCTGCTGCGTTAAACCCTTGCATAAATGTTGGTGGTGTTGAAGCTTTAATAGAAAAAATTTGTGATGAGCTAGAGTTAAACGACGATCAAAACCCCTATTATAACCAAACTTTAAAGAATGCTTTCAACACCACCTTGTCTAACATGTATGATGTTTACCTTACAAAATACGGGTCGTCTTCCCAAATTCATGACTCGTTAAGAGCTGTTGCCCAATCCCAATCCCAAACCGACCTTGAAATGGGGATGTACTACATGATTTGGGAAGACGCCGGTAAACGTCAAAAGGTAAACACCCCAAGCAGTGAACTTGGAAGGTATGGTGGTACCAACTTTGTGAAACACATGACTCCAGATGAATTTAGAAGTCTTGATTTGCTGGCTTGGTGGAGAGGTAAGGAGGATGAGTTTCCGATCCTCGCCGCCATGGCCAAAGATTTACTAACAGTCCAAGCTTCCACGGTAGCTTCGGAGTCTGCTTTTTCTGTTTCTGGCAGGGTTATATCGATTAGGAGGACTCGACTCACTCCACCAGCTGTAGAGATGTCTATTTGCTACAAGGATTACTTGGACTCTTTAGATAGGGCACAACATCAACGCTCACTCGAGGGGGAAATGGACTATGAGGCGGGCTTGTATGAAGACGAGGTCAATCAAGGACACACTCAACCAATGACCGATGAAGAAGCCGCGTACGACGATTACCTAAGGAATAGCTCGGGATCGGGTAGCGATGAAAATAATGAGTAAGAAACAGCAAGTTGTTAATGTAATCGTGTCTAAGCATTCTTTAATGTTTGTATTTTTGAGTTACGAATATGCGATAACGATTTAATGTTTGTATTTTTAATGTAAAAGCTATAAATGAAAGTTATGTATTTTTGAGTTACGAATATGCGATAACGATTTAATGCTTGTAGTTACCGGTTTGCCTTGTAGTTACCGGTTTGTTTATACTGTGAAAAAATAATGATTATTTAAAAAAAAAAAAAAAAAAAAAACCGGTTAGACCGGTTATTAAAAAACCGGTTAATAAAAAAACCGGTTTATTAACCGGTCCTAACCGGTTCCCAAACCGGTCGTAACCGGTTTGACCGGTTATGGTTTTCATACACAAAAACCGGTTATTAACCGGTCCGGTTATTAACCGAACCGGTTTTTTTCCTGAACGAAAAAAACCGGTCCGGTTAATAACCGAACCGATTTTTTTAAAAAAACCGATTTGTGCACCTCTACCCCACACCCCTTAGCCTAATGCTTCTTAACCAACATAACTTTGAACTTTGAAAAGTAAAAACTCTTCTTTTTAGAATGTAAGAAAAGAATCTTTACCGATGATAAGACATTATGACAACTTTATCAAGTAATAAAGTGACTTGATGGGGACAAGTCACCAACTTTAATTCAAAAACTTTTTTTATACATGTGGACTTTTATGGTTTATGAATATAGGCATATTCTTCATTAACAATTGTTTGTTTTTTATGGTATGTTAGGGTATTTTTGTCTTTAACCTATTTGGATGAAAGTGATAATTGTAACCAAGCCACAGATTCGTCCCAAAGTGATGGCGAGGAGGGTGACCGATCAAGGCTTGGTGTAACAGAACATGAAACCGAAGGTCATGAGTTTAAATCTCACATGTGGCGTTCTATTATTATTATTATTATATTACACCCGCAAATCAAACAATTAAAATAGGGTATACGGCTAAGCCCACGCCGGCGTATGGAATCGGCGTCTACACACGACAGCGGTAAGAATTTGGGTTTTGATTTTACTTTATTTGCCGGCCTTCTCTTAGTTAAACTTATTAAAGAGGGTCTGTGAGTCAAATTAAACCGAAGCGTCATAGTAGGAAGGCTGTTTTAAATGAAGAATTAGAAGCCATCGCCCTTGAAAACCCAAAAACGGATTCTCTCTAAACGAGAATCTTTGAAGAAAAGAAATGATTACTACAAAGAGTTAGAGAAGAAGATAGTTGATTTACAAACCGAAGTTGCATCCCTAAAGGTATCCAATGTTGATTTGTTTTGAGAAACATTTAGGTTGTGTTTGTTTTTGATTAAAACATCTGCAGGAGGGGTGATGTCTGCAGGCGCGCAGACATCACCCATGAAGACTGTTTGTTTTTTTTTTTAAGATAAGATCTGAAATCAGCTTCTTTTATCTTAAAAAAGAAGCTAAAAATTATTGCTTCACACATCTTCACCCTACCTGCTCTCCTGCTGCCTCCTCTCCAACCATCCAAAAACAACAATAAGCATCCCATAAACTCCGGCCAGATATGATTCACCTCCGTCATCGCCTCCGGCAACTTCATCGTCGCAAAATCCTCATCACCCCACCGGAAAACTCAGCACTAGCCTCCGGCACTTCAAACGCAATCTTCCCTTCAACAATTGACGAGTAGGAGCTAATATTATACGTCTTCACCGTCATCGATCCGTTGGAACCCTTGAACGCGATAAACGATTGAGCCCCCGCCATTCCGGTCCCGATGGGATTAATCGCCCATGCCACCCATTCATTTCGAATCCGGTGTACAACGGTGAGGAAAACGGGAGAAAGAGTAGGGTCGCCGGAAATACGCCGTTTGAGACGCCGGACACGTCGCCGTCACGGTTGGAGACGGAGGAGACGTCTTCTGGCGACGACGAAGACGTTTGTGGCGGTGGTGATTCGAATAGTAACAATGGAGTTTCTTCTACATCGTCTTCTGGAACTCCTTGTACTTCCCTTTCTTGGTGATATTAATGAATTAATAAATAATTTATTAATTAATGTGTTTGTATTTTCAGTTTATGCAGACAGTGTTAACTTATAAAAGCAAACAGTCTTATTTTTTCAGTTTACAGAGCTTCAGACCACATCTTCAGCTGCAGACATAAAAACAGATGAAATCAGCTTACAGACAGTTTATGTCTGCAAAAACAAACAGCACCTTAATGTATGTACAATATTTATTTTAAGTTTGTTTATTATGGGACAAGTAGCCAAACTCAAAGATGAGAACGGTCGTATGAAGGCTCACGTTCAAGGCTTGGAGGGTCAACTCAGCGCTCACGAAGGTATGTATGCATACAGATTACAAGGTTACAAGTAGATGTGCCCGTGCTTTGCGAAGTGTTAGATTACTAGGTCACGAAGGCTTGGAGGGCTAAACTATATATATATGTCTCTAACTACACTCATAACTATCATCCCATGACTATGAAATTACTATCTTAGCGTTCAACTAAACTACATAGTAATCAACCATCCCTAAACCTGTCAACTAATTCTATAAAGGGTTTTGTTGTGTATTCAAATTGGCATAACGAAAAGGAGAACAAATTATGCAATAACTACTGTGATTCGATTGATTCAATAGAAATATTACAATGAGAAATCAAACAATAACAAAGAAGGAGATGGGAAATAGATTCAAAGAAGATAGATGAGAATAGAGACGACCACTTTCTAACATTTTTCATAAACCTTTACTTTCCTTCTATATGCGGTGAGGGTTCTTTCATCAATCCCGCCGGCTTGTTCACTCGTTTAGATAAAGATAAAAGGTCAGTGCCACAGTTTGCTTTTAGAAACCCACTGTTTTAGTATTTATGACTTTGGTTTCATTTTTTACAACAAATCTATCAACTATAGCAAGTTGGCTAAAGTTTGTTCTGTCCACTTCTTTGTGTTCGTATGTCTTGCTAGGGATCGAACCCTATTATTTTCGTATGCCTCTTTATTAGTTGTTTTAATTTCGGTGGGTTGTGACATCACCTTAGGTTCTGTTTTGAAAGATTTTCTTTTCTTTTTTTTTTTGTTTTACGTATAATAATTTGAGGAAATTAAGTTTAGATTTAGTTTCAGTATTGTATCGTAATGAATAGCCAATTTTTTGTTTACCGTCTAAAGCCCACGAAACTCGACCTATTAGAACCAGGATATGGTTTAAAGAATAGCCTTTTGTGTATCTTGGCATATCACTTGTAAGTTGAAGTCCTTCGTATACAAGTTTAACAAAAATTTAACTAGTTCTCTCAATACATAATACTAGAAAAAATTAGGTTCACCAATCAAGCGTCGTGGTTTAAGATATATCTTCTTGCTTTCTACCCCTACCATGTCACATAATCAACTATGAAAGATTCCTCCTCAATTGGTCAATGCCTCACCAACATTTTAGCCTTAGAAGAATATTAATGCTTTCCTTAAAAGTCAAGGACTTGATGAATGTGACCTTTATAGCTTATAAACTTCTAATCAAATTTACGAAATGCTCCACTTTTGGACTTAAAATGTTTACTAGAACCTAAGTTTATTAGAATTAGATTAAATACAAAATTTCCTAATAATAATAATATTTGACAACACTATGTTCAGTTTGGAAATCCCATAATCATAACTTGTTCAATAGCAAAAGTCAGGAATCCTACTAGACAAACTCAAGGGGTGCACTTTCCTATGGTTAAAAGGTAAGTAAAAAAAGAAGGAATTAGATAAGATTTTTTTAACTCATGTGTGGATTACAATGAACCATTTACTCATTAGATCATCTTTCATTCCATTATAAGGGAGAAACTCATTTAATCTTTTGGCCTAACTTGAAACTTCTTATTTCTTAATCATAGGTTATGACTTGAACTCAAGGCCTCCATTATTTGAAATAAAGTTGTTAGGTGTCTCGTCTTAACAACTTGGGTTGGGTATGGTTTGCAAGAAATTAGATTAGATGAGGCGGTGTGATTTCAACTTGTAATCTATAATATATATAAACGAAAACATAAAGATCCTACGTGTCGCGATGTGGTCGCTTTCCCTTTTTTGGACTCACCAGATTTGCTTAATTTTTAAAGGAGGTTTCTCATGAATTTGACCCGAATTCACGGGTATGGGTCATATCAAACCCAGATATTTCTTAAACGAGTTATAACATCTCATTAAATTAAAAACTAATCTCACCAAATATTTGATATAAAAACTAAAACTATATATATTATCTATTTAAAAAAAAGATATATATAATTTATAATTAAAAAATCGATTTTATAGTAAAAAAAAATAAACAGGTTTTGGGTCTCATCAAACCCATATAGTTTTTAAACCGGGTTATAACATCTCATTTATTTGTTAAACAATTTATCATTAAACCATAAGTATATTATTAACTTTCATACAATTCAAAAAATATATAAATATTCAAACAAATAATATAAAACAACACATGTAATACGGGGGATAAAAACTAGTTCTTATATATATTTGCATACTCGGCTCTCATACGTCTATATTATACTTTTGCTACTTGCTAGTCTTTTATAAAGTTTATCTTTTCTTTTAATAACTAAATGTTTTATACTATAAGAATTGAGTCATTGAACTCGGCCCATTGTCTTTTGTTTTACACCCAAACCACCGTATCATCTCACCAAAATAGAAATAAAGACATGTTAATAAAGTTGATTAAACTTACTAAAACAACATGATTAAAGTGCTAACTAATTAATTATACATTAAGTTATTTCTTGAATAAATGTATATTTAGGGGAGAGGGGTGGTGGATGTGATGACATCACTCATCACACACCCCACCCAATCAAATGGTGTCACATCACCAACCCCAAATCCATCACATGTGATGGTTTTTTACCAGGGGTGGTGGTGCGGTGTGATGGTGTGTGATGGTTTTTTTTAATAAATACTAAATTAAATATAAAAAAAAACAATATTACATTAACTAAAAAAACAAGATTACATTAAATAAAGACAACTAAAATAAAAAAAACGACAAAAAAAAACCTACGGCCCTTCCCAACCCCACTTGTCTCATATATCGCGTTTGCGTTGAAGTAGGAGCGATTTAAAGGGTTCCTTAAGATGTTCGTGAGGTTGTAGGAGGAAAGTTAGATCGGCGTTTTTTTGTTTTTCATTCAAATGGTTGATATACGTCTCCTCACGTTTCATTTTTAAAATATGAGCCTCTTTCCTTCGCTCATTCGTCTCGGTCATTTCCGCCATCTTAGCCGACTTGTATTCGATGAAGTTTTCGGCCACCGCTTCCTTTCTAAATCTTGACGGTTCCCCACTTTTCTTGCGATTCGGCTGTGTGGGTGTGGGTATGTCTTCGTCGGGATTGTCTTCGGGTTCCTCGTTCAAGTTCATGTTTGGCATGTTGCATGATAAGCCGCCGGTAGACGTTGTGTAGTCCCCGGACTCGGAAGTTTTTGATCTTTTTGAAGAAGATCCTTTCTTCCTTGGAGCCGTTGGTCCGTTCAAATCGACCAACGAAATCGGTTCCCACTTCGCGTGATGTCTCGCAATCTCCCACGCTTCCAAGTGGGGAAAATCCCTACATTTGTAAGCTTGGACATATTCGGCCAAAGCGTTCTTTATGATAGTCACCTCGCTCGCTCCGCTTTGTGGAGTTCGGGACTACAAAGCTTTTAGAAAAAATATATATATCAAATTATAAAAATAAAGTAATGGATTATAAAATAAATAAACTAAAATAGTTACATCTTGGACGTAACAAGCATTAAATTTTGACATTTTTTTATTCAAATCTCCCCACTTGCCAATCATTTGATCCTTGTTTCGTTCGGTTGCGCCGGGAAGTTTCGAGAAATGTTCTTTAACACGTTTCCAAAACGCTTCTTTTCTTTGTTGGTTTGAGTGTTTTTTTGATTCGGAGCAATGTAAATAAGCCTTGGTCAAGGCGACCTCCTCATCGGCCAACCAACGCCGATTACCTCTTTGATGCGGCTTCTCATCCGCGGAATTATCTTCATCCAAATTTTGCACTTTGTGACGAAAAGCACTTGCAAATTGATGCATAACCTCGTTATCGTCTAGAGGATTGACGGACATTTGAGACGGTTGAGATCCAAACGCTTGAAAAGCATTATGTGGATAATTTTGGGTAGAAAAAGGTGGAATATAAGGTCGGTTTTGATACGATTGGTCTTGGGACGATTGATAATAACGTTGTTGTTGGGAAGGTTGTTGATAGTTTTCCGACGGTTGAAAAGGTTGTGGATAATAAGGTTGTTGTTGGGAAGGTTGGTTTGTGTCGGGTTCGTCTTGTAAGCGAAATCTCGTCGGTTCGCCAAGATTTTGTCGAACCTTTGGTCGGGTTTGGGTTTTCTTTGAACCCGACCCACGTTTCTTAAAACCCTCCATTTGATATGTTAAAAATGGTGTGTGTGGTAGAAGATTTTGAGTTGGATTTGAGTTGGATTTGTGTATGTTTTGAAGGTATATTGTAGTTATTTATATAGGTAAAATATGTTTTTTTTATTTTTATTTTCCCAACCCTCAACTCAACGGTCATCTCCCACACCCCCCAACGGATATATTTCTTGGTATTCACCCATCACCACGAGTGATGGCCATCACGCAGATGACCTCCATCACGCTTGATAGACGAGCGGCGGCGGTGTGCAAAATGGCATCACGCGTGATGGAGCACCCATCACACATTCACGCGGTGCCCCGGGTACTCATATAAAATGAGAATATTAAATTGTACACAACTTCCCACGAAATCTCAACAAAAAACCGTATAAGAAAACAGTAAATACAAATACAATATTTTATGAATCACACGTTACCAATAATTCATTACATTACATTATCCAAACAAACTTCACGAACCCACCCACCGCTAACTCATGATCACCACTAACACCACCGTGACGTCGTATACCCGTACACCCCACTTCATCACTTATCTGACACGTGTCCAGCCACCTGTACATCAAAGCACAAATCCTGATCTAGTTGACACGTATCACTCTAGAGTTGCCACCGAACACCGCTCCTCTTCCTATATATTATTCCTTCGTCACCTTTTGTTATTCCATCACTACATCTTTTAGCTAAAACATAAACATTAAGTTTTTAAGATTTTATTTAAGTACGTTGTTACTGAAGAGTTGGTTAGTTTCCAAGAATGGCACAAACAGTGGGAAGAAACATGGCGGCGCCTTTATTGTTTCTTAACTTGGTGTTGTACTTCATCACTTTAGGGTTTGCTAGTTGGTGTCTTAACAGGCTTATCAACCGCCAGACCAACCACCCAAGTAAGTTAATATATATATTCATTTGTAGCTTTGATAATCGTTAAATTTGGCCTTGATAATCCTTCAATTTTTTTGGGCTGAAGTCGAGGAAAGTTTGAGTCTTTAGCCCAAAAAAAAAAAGGAAATATTAGGCTTAAAACAATTACAGTATATGTTTAAATGGCCCTAATGATTGTTAAATTTAATCGTTAATTTTCCGCGAGAAAAATTTGAGCCTTTAGCCTTAAAATAAAATAAAACAAATATTGGGCTTAAAACAATTATAATATGTGTATATGGGTTTATTTTTTTATGATTTGGGGTGTGTAAACAAATTTTTTTATATATAAATACGCTTAAATAAGTTAATGTAATTGGGTGTTTTTTAAAAAAATATATATATATAATAAATAAATTAAAAAATATTGATTTGGGTTGTGTAAACAATTTATTTGATATATAAATAAGTGTTGATATTGATGTTTTATTTGTAGGTTTTGGAGGTAACGGTGCCACGGAGTTCTTTTTGGAGTTTGCAATTTTGGCTTCGGTTCTTGGTATTGTTTCCAAGTTTGCCGGTGGTAATCATCTTAGAGCGTGGAGGAACGACAGCTTAGCGGCTGCCGGATCTTCTTCCTTGGTTGCATGGGCCGTTACTGTTCTTGCTTTCGGGTAACATTCATTTCAATAAGTGAGATTCGTTGAGAAATCAACAGGATAAAGACAGAGATAATTTAATTTTTATAAAACTTAAAAAATAATAATAGCACTTTAGTATTTTCTATGGATTTACTAGTTGAGAATTAAGCATTAAAATATATATTAAATTTAAAATAAATTATGATTGTAGTAGCACTTTTGTTTTTACTTAATTTTATATATAAGGATTTGCAATTTAAAAACTAAACAAGTGTTGTTTAAAATATATTATGCCTTGTTTCTTATATATATGAAACCCTTTTACAAAGGGTAGTTTAAAATAACTTTTGTCTTTATTTTTATATGAAACCTAGAATATTTGTTATATATATATGAAACCTTAAAAACCTAAGTATGTGCATGCTGATTATACAAGATCTAAAATAGACTTGAAAGCCATTTTTGTGTGGATTTATAATGTTATTAATAACATGCATCACCTTAGATACAGTGTTTCTTAGGCGGATTTATAAAGTTATTAATAAAACCTTAAAAACAAAATATACAAACAAAAAAGAAGTCGGAATTTAGACTGATGAAAATGATTTGCAGCTTGGCGTGTAAGGAGATAAATTTAGGAGGACACAGAGGGTGGAGACTGCGAATAGTGGAGGCGTTGATCATCATCTTGGCCGTGACAGAGCTGCTATATGTTCTGTTGGTGCATGCTGGACTGTACAGCAGCCGCTACGGGCCGGGATACCGTGACACGGACGAGTATGGAATGGGGACACATGGAGCGGACACAGGCTACAAAGGAACCGCGGCCCCTGTGGGGACCAGGGTCTGATCTGGTCATTGATGTTTCATATTGTAATTAAGGAGTTTGTGAGATCGAGATCTTTTAATGTTGTTGGATTTGGTTTTTGTTGTTTGTTTGGATTCTACTGATTTCTGAATGTACCGTTTATATATATATTCTCTGTTGCATCTTTTAACTTATTTATGTGAATCATAAATATACAACATATACTCTACATCTGTAAGTTGTTTAGTGTGAATCGTAAATATACGATATATTTATTCTATACATCTGTAAGTTAAATATTTATGTGACCTGGCCATAACTAAATGCATAATGAAACGACATATAACATTATGTTCAGAATAGCTTTAAATTTCATCTAGAGTAATGGACCCAACCATCACAAGGCTTTGATCATCACCGCAAATGATGCACCTCGAACCCGGGGCTGTACCATGGCAGAGTACTTAACTAATTTATTTATAAATATACAATTACTGTCTTTCGTCATCGTTGTCGGCTGTTGGTTTGAGCCCTAATTTTTCTTTTTTTAATTTTTTTTTTCTGCTTAATTGATGTTTAATAAATTAATATTAGATGTATGACGCAATGTTTAGTGTCGCTTTCTGTTTAATTGATGTTTGATTTTTTTAAGTTGTTTTTCAATTAGGTGCTTTGCATGAACCTAATAGTGACCAACAGTTTGTTATTCATGTTAGTTGTTTGATGAAATGCTTGGAAGGATTTTCTTTTGTCAGTTAATTCGTTCAGGAAATCACTGTTAAATTTCTGTATTGTACATTTTTTTTGTGGTTTCAGTATTGCGTAAAGCTACAAATAGTATACACTTATGGTATTTATCTATTCTATATAACACAGACGTAATTGGTTAGTTTTGATGGCCACTGAAGTATTTTATTTTTCAATCTGACTCACACATGCAAATCAATAGTTGTAAAATTTATTTATTTAGTATACATGAGGTCTCTGTGGTTTGGTATTATCTGGAGTCAAACTATGTTCATAGCAAATGCATATTGCTTTTTTATTTATTTACTTGGCCAATTGTCTGTTGTTTTTTGAGCTGCATTTCTGGTCTATTTTGTTTGTTTTCTAATGATTACTGTGGTTTTGTACAGCCTTCGATTGTTGTTTGTTCTGGAACAAGGTAGTTGGGAGCTTCGTCATCTATGGTATGTCTTATGTAGTGTCAATTTAATGCTTTTGTTTTGTTTGGATTTCTTATCGATGCATATAAACTATCCGAATATAGGTGATTATTCATAGGCAAAGTCGATGCATTACGAAGAAGACAACTTTGAGGTTGGTTCGCTGCTCTCTCTCTCATCAACACGCAAATACAGTTCAATTTTCGTGAGTCTTTTGTAATTATAGTATTATGGTTAATATGGATTCATATTTTGTAATTACATGTATTTGGAGAATATGTGTGTTGTTCATATATGTAAATTGACTTTCTCATAGCTGCAGCTCCACAGGCACTAAAATAAGGGGCTAATCATCAACAAGGTGCTGACAAAGGGGCTGCATAAGACAAAGTAAGTGTGTTTGGATTTGTTTTTCACGTCTGATTATTATATATATATTTTTTTAATTGTGAATAATAATTTTTGTTACAGGTGGTTCGTGCGATTGGTCATGATGGAACCCGACTTGAAATTTCGGGAAGTCCCTTGGGAAATTTAATAGCAAGTATGCAATTCATATTAAAATTTAAAATATTTGGATTTAATTTTTTAAGGTTGTCAAATGGTTTGTTTCAGATTGTTAGGCACCACCAGAGCAAAGACCAAACCGTGAAGAAATCCTCTCGCGGTTGATATAGTTTTTTTGATTGTAAGTAAATTTCATTCATTTTTATATTCTTAGAAATTAAGTTGATCTGTTGCAGTTGTGGGATTAACATCTGACGTTGGTTTCTGAAGAACACACTGTAATTACATACTCATATCCTTACATGTTGTGGCATTTTTGTTGGTCTCTTTTGATTAACTGGATTAGCTAGCAGCTGAAACCGGAACTTATTGATGGATGACTCCAGAGGTAATATATAAACATTTATTATAATTTTTTTTAAAGTTTTTTGGTTTAATAAGTAGGACTTTAATTTATGGATGAGCTCAGTACCGGACCTCGATCCAAAAGGACTTTAATTATTTTTTTAAAGTTTCCATGAAGCATAACAGAACGCTGCACAACCAAAGGCTCTGTCCCTGAACACCTTGGATCCAAAAGGAGCTGCAAAAAATAAACAAATATGCCTTTCAACAGGTACAAACGCAAAGCCTGCTCCACTTTAATGAACATTAGCATAGTTACCAGATTATTTTTCTCAACGTCAAAATCAAACACTATCATCTAAACAGTTTTGACTAAAAAGTCAACCCAAGTAAAAATAAAAGGCAAAAAACATCAGCTTGCATTTCAATTCGTTAAAGGGGCAGTTTGGCGATGACAAAATTTTTATTGCATCTTGATGTTAATCGTGTTGCTAATTGAGATTTTTTTCACAGATTGAAATGGGTCAAATTTGAAGATTCCAAAGCCGTTCTTAATTCTATCAATCCTTCTAATGCCCAGAATAGAGTCATAAAGCAGGTGACTTATGGGATCAACCATAATAGTTGACATCCTTAAACTTAAACTTAAAAGTCGAACACGCTTTGAGATGAATTTGTAAAAGATTAAAGCTGTCAACCAACTGCATGTGTATGGTGACAGTTTATATTAGTAAACTTTGGTGTTTGTGGATATATGGCAAAGAAACTGCATGTGTATGGTGACAGTTTATATTAGTAAACTTTGGTGTTTGTGGATTAACAAGATAAAGAATGTTATCCAGATTTAATTTATAAGTATTTTATTATTAGCATGTGAAAGGGAAACCAATTGACAAAATTTCCTTGCTGATCCTTTACATATATGCGAGCGCCTTATATGCAGCCTAGATCTAACAAACATGAAATGTATACAACGAAATACGGAAAAAGAAAGCACCTGACCCCGCAACATCGCGGCGGGTCAAACAACTAGTTACCAAATAATATTAAGAGCAGTTGTGCAATGTTTCTGTTTGTGTAAACAGTTGGTCTAAGCATGTCATTTATGAAAATTCGGACCAAAACCACAATATGATCATACCACATGGACCACCGGCGTTATTTATTCTATGCCTCATTTGTGGGTGTTTGAAATGTCGAGCATTGTGTAAGCTCTAAGTTTCGCAAAATGATCTTATAAGAGATACCCATGTGACATAATAGTCGAATTCTAAGCCGATCACAGATAGGACTTGTTCGAAAGTTGACTACTAAGATGCATCTCTCAAGAACTGTTTTAATATTAGGCAAAAAATATTTTTGAGTTTCAACGATTTAGTGGTGAGACAAAAAAACGATGTTGCTCAGAAGTGCCTATGCCTAGCTTAGATGTAGAGCAATGGACCCAACCATTGCCAGGCTTGATCATCACAGCATGTGCACCAGCCGGGAATCGAACCCGGGTCTGTACCGTGGCAGGGTACTATTCTACCACTAGACAACTGGTGCTTGATAGTTTTATTAAAACTAAAAAATATTTGTATAAAATAAGACAAATACAGAGTGTCTCTTACTTCGTGTTTTTTTGTCACTATGACATCAATGATGCCGATTTTTCATGTTCAGATATTGAACTAGAATCTATAACTCATGCAATATTATCAAAGTAAAATTTAAATTGTCAAAGATACCTGTATTTTCATTTATAGCATGAGTATTTTCTAGCAAGGTAAAGAGTACTAACACGATTAGCAATTTAGCATGTATAGTGTTAGTTCGTAGCAAAAGTTTATAATAATTAAAAAACTAATCCACATACAACACTTACTAATTTGATTCTAACATGTGAGTAGCTTGTAACGGAAAATGATAACTAGATTATGGTAAAAATATGTATCTTAGGAGTAGAGTTAGAGAGTGTGTGAGTTATCGTTAAGTTGGAGAGCACGTGAGTTGCCGTTATTCAAGTAAATGAGACATTATAAGCATAACTTAACATTAATTAGTTAATGACACAATTCCTTGCATGTTTAACCTACCCAGAATGTTTGAAGATACCATTTAGAGAAGGGGGGAACTTTGATTTCTTATACTCCGTATGAAACAATTTAGGACTTAACAATGTACAAGAGGACAGATGGTAGTATACCCCAGAACAGCCGATTTGATGTTATGGGTTATTAGTCCCCTTCTGAGAAAAAAAGCGTTATTTCAACAATAATTTTATTTCTTGAATAAAACTATTTAGGAGTTTCAAGCATGAAAAATACACTTTGGGTGAGACTTTTGACCCGTTTCTTTTTAAGAGATTTTATTTTACCCAACTCTCTCGTTAAAGATAACAAATAATCTAGTTCGGCACAATAATAACTCAGTGGGCCAAAATTGTGGCCTATATTGTTTTGTAAGGTATTCCTGAAAGAAAATTTTAACCTCATATTCCCCTAATTAAGAAAACCACAAAGGTCTTCAGCACCTGCATTATGGTTAAACTATAACAAGATAAGTTTTTGCTACCAAATTAAGTTCTTTTAGGTAAGTTGTATAGTTAAAACTCTATGACTGGTTACTGTTAAGTGACAAATGTACATGATTTTTTTATTAGAGTTGTTATCAACACCATGGATTACTTGATTACTAAAAAGTAAAAACCCATAGTTAACAAGAAGAAACGCAAAGCTCCTATGTGAAAGAGGATCTATATTTTTGACTCCAAACATAAATCTACCCATTTTCAAAAGCAGGATTATGATGTGATACAGTGGGCCCATAAATTTATTTGTGTTAAATACATCAACTTTAACTCTAACGTGGACACACTTAAAATCGTGTAACTTGAACACGTCTAAACTATTTATCCAAACATGTCAAATAAATGGGTTAAAAGGTTGTAAACAGGTTGGTTTTATTTCTTTATTATGGTGTTTTCCCTTCTCATGTTTATACAAAAGCATTGATCATAATACATCATGTGGAGCATGTATTTAAAAGCGGAGTTCCAAGTCATGACCCGGATCATTAACTTCGATTTTTCAAACTATAAATCATGAACTAAAACTTCTAGTGGATCTTTTTAGTTGAGCGATTCATCCTTAAAATCCAGCTACGTAAATGAACATTTTGCCATTAAAAACCAGCTCGTAAATGTACATTTTGCAACTACAGTTGTCAATTATTGTAAGATTAAATAAAAATAATGGACCAACCACTACAAGCTCGATTTGTGTTATTATACTAACTTTTATGTTGAAAAAAAAATTCGGTTGAAAAAATAAAAATAAACAGTAGTGAAAATCAATAAAAAATTCATCCTTAAAATCCAGCTACGTAAATGAACATTTTGCCATTAAAAACCAGCTCGTAAATGTACATTTTGCAACTACAATTGTCAATTATTGTAAGATTAAATAAAAATAATGGACCAACCACTACAAGCTCGATTTGTGTTATATATAATAACTTTTATGTTGAAAAAAAAATTCGGTTGAAAAAATAAAAATAAACAGTAGTGAAAATCAATAAAAATATATTGCTCAGAGATGCCTTATCTCATCTAAGATCAGATGTATAGTAATGGACCCAACCACAACAAGGCTTTGATCATCACAGCATATGCACCAGCCGGGAATCGAACCCGGGTCTGTACCGTGGCAGGGTGCTATTCTACCACTGGTGCTTGATGTTTAGCTTTCAAAGTTAACCATTAAGTAGCTGAAGTGCAGATATACATATCTTCTAATTTCTTTTTTTACTATATTATTTTAGGTTTATATATTCAGTAAAGGAAAACTAAAATTTATTAATTGGATTTTAATTTAGTAAGTCATGAACCATTGACAAATAATATACTTAAAATCGTGTAACTTGAACACAACTAAACTATTTATCCAAACATGTCAACTAATTGGGTTAAAAGGTTGTAAGATGGAATTAACATAAATGTATTTTCATAAGAAAACTAGGTTTATGTTTAAGGGTTGAATGTATAACATTATTCATGGGTGATAATGTGTTTTGTGGGTACCGGAACACTAGTCATCCGTAACACGTTGAAGAAAGTGTCCAATATATCTTCTACCTACTTTAACATGAAAGAATGCATGGCGTCCTGGGTTAAGGTTCTTATTTAACAAGTTTTAAAAGTTTAATGTGAGAGTATGACATTAAAGGTTTTAAGTCCTTCCCAGTATTGATGAGTAAAGCCAACAAAATTCACGTGCCCGGGTTTTGGGGTGTAATATAATGACATCTCTATTAAAAATTCTGTTTTGATTCCTTCTTAATTAACTCAACGCGATTTTATGTCCATCTTCATCATATTCTCTTGATTTCAATTGCCATTTTCTTATGATGTTGATCCCCTCTTGATCTTTAATGTTGTTAGAAATCTTAAAATTTCATGTATGAAAAGAAGTACATATTGTATATATTTGGTGGCAATCACGCCGATGATGGAAACGTGATATAAGAGTAATAATTCTCATGTAAAAATGCAAGTACTTAAAGGATGCGAGTGACATTCCAAAACTAAGAGAGAGAAAAGAATATGTCCTTTGGCATCATTCTGAATCGAGTACTAGTTTGTTGGTGAGTTTCAGATCTCAAGTCACAAGTCATTGGAGGACCAATATTTTGACAAGTCAATCATACTTGTTAACTCATACATCTCATTAAATCGTGACATAACTCTTGACATTTATTCAAACGTAAAAAGTTCCACGTAAAAAGTTCCATGTTAGATCTCTTCACAATCTTGTCGTGTTTCAAAGTTTATCAAGGAATAAAACATTCTATAGTATGGCATGTTGAACTAAGCGATGGTTTAGGGCTAGGGTACAATGGATACATAGAATAAATATGTAACTGTAAAGGTCACGTCTAAAGATGCAAATTCTAACCAACTAAACAATTCAAAACATGTTATTAATGGTATAGTATAAAGCTATTTGTAACATACATTTACTGCATTATAGGAACTAGTTACATATATATTTTCACATATGAACCGGTAAACGAAAATCAATTCATTTCAATAAGCTAATAAGGTTAATTTCAACAGATAATTAAACTACAACAATTAGTGTAGTCTCACTAAAAACCAGTTAAAACTCGTAACCAGTTACTAATAATAACCAATAACCAATAACCAATTACATCTAGTAACCAATATTTTCAAAACCGGTTACCAATATTTAACCGGTAACGGGCTACGTCTGAATAGGGGTTGAAAAGCCCATAAACAAATACTACAAAAGGACCACACCCCTAACTTATTTCGACTATATAAATTGAAAAACAAACCACACAAACCCTGTTATATTCAGTCACAAATAATAATATAATATCTGTAACCAAGAACCTTGTAGAAGATGAAGCCGATGCCGGTGGAGATGTTCGGAGAGATGGAGGAGCAAGCGTCGTCGGTGGCGATGGACGTTGATGACGTGGACGCACTCGATATCTTCGGAGAAGGTCCTCTTGCCGCCGTGGACCACCACCGTTTGGTTGATTCCGATTTCTTCAACTCCTTTGAAGACGATTTCGATGACGCAGATATCAAATGATGTTAATCTATCAAACTGTTATCATTCTTTTTGATTTTCGTTTTCGTGGTCTAGATCTTTGTTATTTGTAGTACGGATTATGTTATTAATTGATTGGTATTAAGTGATTATGACCTAATTGAGATTGTGAGTTTTGCATGTTTATTGCTTATTATTGTTGTTGCAAGATGATTTGATCCGAGAGAGGCTTTAATTGGGGATAGATTTAGGGTTTATAGCGTTTGATGATTGAAATAGGTTAAAATTGGTTATGATTATGAATGTTTTTATGAGGAAATTTGAATGTTACTGGAATGATTTGACTCGATTAATATATAGGAATATGGGATGAATCTTCGGGATGGGATGGATAGAAATAGAAAACGGTTTTCAATGTTTTGCTTATGTATAACTGTGGAGTAAGAAATATTGTGATTGGATTAAGTAGACCGTTTTTTAGTTATTCTTGAATGATAAATCACTACAAGGGATGGAGATACATGATGGAAAATTTAATATATGAAGTTGTATTTAGAATGAAGGGAGATAAAGATTTGTAATGATTCATTACGGATTTGGATTGAATTGCCGGAAGTTTTGGAGAGTTGGGATAAGGAAGTCTATCTTATTTTACGTTAGATTCGGGATGTGATATGGTTTCACAGGAAGAACCGGTCAACCGGATATGGATAGTTACAACAAGATTTCAGTCGTGAATAAAATTTTATATATTTATTTATTTTATAGACTTGGTATTGACCTTATCAATAAATCAAATTAGTAGTGGTGTTTGTTTGGGCACCTGAATCAAACCAAACCCTTTCTTACTCCTTCAAAGTTATGGAGTAAGGCATTGATTTATCAATAATATCAATTTTTTGATTGCATGATTGTCCTGTTGGGATCATAGTATCTAGGTTTGCTTACTAGGTATGAACCGTATAGCAAAGTGAAGGTTCAGTTAAGGCTTATTCATGTTAAATTATACTGACACGTCTTATTTAGTGCAAAGTTGGTAATTCAGTGTCTGGTTATGAAGACAAAAGTTATAAAAGGCCATATGGGCCATATAAATGGAGCTAAAAGGTCATTAGACAGGTCTCTATGGGGGCATCATTGGGGCTTCGATGCCCCTGCACACTGTAGAGGGGTGGGGGTTGGGCGATGGGCGTGCTTGAGTAATTTTGGTGGGCCCTCTCTCTCTCTCTCTCCATCTCTCACACACACATACATACATATGTATATGTATATATATAATGGGGCGCCCAAGGGGCTTTAAACCACAACGGGGCATTATAGGTTGGAGCTTCGATGACTCCGATGCTCACGTGGCGCTGTGGAGAGACTTTGATGCCCCCACCATAGGGTGGCAGTATGCCTTTCAGTGGTGTGCCTTTTCACATGAGTCACTTTCTCTGTTAGTATATAACACCTTATATGACCCATATTTTTTGTAAGAACTGCCCATGAAAATGGTGGTGGGGAGTACGAAGCAAACACTTGGTTTAAGATCTCTAAGTTTGAGCTTGCAAGTTATATAATTCTTGAGTGGTTTATTGTTTTAAGATATCCTTTCCAACAACTCATTTGTATGTAAAGTCAATGGGCGCCCAAGGGGCTTTAAACCACAACGGGGCATTATAGGTTGGAGCTTCGATGACTCCGATGCTCACGTGGCGCTGTGGAGAGACTTTGATGCCCCCACCATAGGGTGGCAGTATGCCTTTCAGTGGTGTGCCTTTTCACATGAGTCACTTTCTCTGTTAGTATATAACACCTTATATGACTCATATTTTTTGTAAGAACTGCCCATGAAAATGGTGGTGGGGAGTACGAAGCAAACACTTGGTTTAAGATCTCTAAGTTTGAGCTTGCAAGTTATATAATTCTTGAGTGGTTTATTGTTTTAAGATATCCTTTCCAACAACTCATTTGTATGTAAAGTCAATTACTCTTCTAAGATCAAAACTAGCAAGGTTCAATGACCATACGAGTCGAGTTCATATGAACTCGAACTTGTCTAAAAAAAGTGTGGGCATCGCTGATTTTTCTAAACATGGCCAATTCAAGCTCGCAACTTGTATCCAGTTGTGTCTTGATGAGCTTGTCCTTTTAAGCTTGATGAGTTTGTGTGCTTATGTTTAATGAAATCTTAAATCATATGTTAATGATAATAACAATATCAGATTATCGAGGATGAGTTCGGGCATGGCGATTTGTTCATTTAACAATACTTGCACAATGCCACAAAGGGTAACTTTTCGTGAGATGCCTACGAAATAAGTAGGATTTCACATGTGTATTAGGCGAAGAATATATGCATCCGTATAATTACTCAATGTAATAACCAACATAAATAATTACACAACATGCATATATTATAACGCAACTTTATGCCTAGTTATCGCCTTTTTAAAGTTAAAAATATAAAACAATATTATACTTAAGTTGAAATTTACAACATTCTAGATTTTGTGGTATAGTTAAAAAATTAATGAAGTACTGTGTGTTATTCGAATTTTGAAAAGTTGATAGAGGTATATTTAACCTAAAAAAAGTCAACGATTTAAATCTTTTTCATTTGTACACCGTCAATTTTAAAAAGTTGATGGAACTATATTTAACCCAAGAAACTTTGATTGATGGTTCAAAACTTCACGAACTTCACGCATTTCTTGCCAAGAACCAAGTTCGTTTTGATCATTGTTTCATCTTGCAAAACCTTTTAATTTTAGGGACATTGTTTTCACATAATGTTTCGAGAGAAACTGGAATGCATGTTAGTACATTTGTAAAAGGGATTGCAACGTTAATAAAAGGAAATTATAAAATTACCTTTTAGTTTATACGAAAACTAGCTCAAAAACATCAACTCGATTTGGATTTGTTCAAGGCTTTTAACGAGTAAATTTTGATACGATTTAAATATAAAGGAGCAGAGCTAAAAATTAACCACAATCACATTATCTAGACATACTAACGTGTCATACGTGCCGTATGATATGACAAAAGTGATCATACATTCATACGTGCCTTTTGATCGTCATGTATGATGGAGACAAAAATCATATAGGTACATGAGGGCAAAAACATGGATGAAGCTTCCTTAGCCCCCCCCCCCCCCCCCCGGTTTTATTGCGCGTAGTGTACGTTGACCTTTTTTTCGTCCGAAAATTTGTATACGTAGTGTAAATTTACCCGTTTTATACCGAAAATTTGAGGCCGCCCCCCCCTAGTATATGATTTTTGAAATACATTTTTAGTCCCCCAGACAAACTCGCCCAAGCTTCGCCACTGGGCAAAAATGCAAAACCATACCACTTGTATGATGTGTTAGACTTACAAACCATACAAATTACAAACCAAACAACTCATATGAAATTTTTCACTATATCATACAACTCATATGACGTGACACACGAACACGTAAATCAGTGACGTGCCAAATTAGTAAGTCGTTCAAACCATATAATCATTTTCCATTTTAACATTGTCATCCCGTCATTAAAACATATAAAAGATAATAAATCTTATTTTAATAATTTATTAAATTAAATTATTATTAATAGTATTTATTTATTATTTGGAGGGAGAATGTATAAAATTTGAGCAGGAAAATCGAAAAACATAGGGAGGAAGCCATCGTTTCCGTTATCGTTGAATCCACAAAGCTCGCACATGAGATCACAAAACACAAACAATCCGAACAATTTAGGGTTTCCGGTCACCGACGACGCTAAATCACGACGGAAACGTTGCCGGAGGTCTTTCATTTCACCGTCATTACAACTCTCTGCAGCAGCGTTTCCCCCATTCAATTAACCAATCAACCATGTCACAACATTCATTCCATATCTATTATTATTATTCATTAATAATAATAAAAACGATTTAATCAGCATTCGTTTATCATTAAACCAGATCTCCACATTGTAATTAACATTTAACACGATCGGTGGCATTTTCCCCAAATGGTGAGTCCAATTTTAACCTAATTTCACATATCGAAAATTTTGTTACCATCATTATATTGTTAGATAGATTTATAAATTTAAAATAATGATTAATATTTAATAAACACTTGTCATGAATGCTGCAGTCTACTGCATCTAATATTATAGTTGGAACTAAAGTCTGGGTGGAGGATAATGAGATATCGTGGATAGACGGTGAGGTGTTAGAAATTAATGACAAGGAATTAAAAGTACAATGCTCATCCGGAAAAGAAGTATGTTTTTCGGTTATTAGCGTATACTTTTGGAATTAGGAAAACAGTTACTGATGCTATTGTTAATTTGTTATGCCATAGATTGTAGTTGTTTTGTCGAATGTGTATCCGAAAGATCCTGAGTTTCCGGAAGGTGGAGTGGATGATATGACAAAGCTGGCTTATTTGCATGAGCCCGGGGTCCTACGAAACTTGAAATGTCGCTTTGACGTGGATGAAATTTACGTGAGTACATATTTATTTAGCTTATGATAGAATATATAGATACTGAATTTGGGTCACATACTGGTTTTGCAGACTTACACAGGAAATATTTTGATTGCGGTGAACCCTTTTAAACGAATACCAAATTTGTATGACAAAAGTGTGATGGAAAAATATAGAGGGATGGCTCTTGGTGAATTGACTCCACATCCTTATGCAATTACTGATATGGCATACAGGCATTTTTCTTCTCCTTGTGTCAGTTTGTTAATGAATGGTAACAAAACAGGCCTGTAAACAAACCGAACTTTCAGTGAACGGTGTGACGGGAAGCTTGTTTATGTTTGTTCATTTAATATTTAATATTTAATATTTAATATTTAATAAACAAACGGACATGAACATGGATGTAGATCATTTATTATACGAACATGAAAACATATCTTGTTTGTTCATTTACGTTCGGTTATGTCCGTTCATTTATATCTATTCATCTGTGTTTATTCGTTTAATTACTGGTTCGAATATATTTATTACTAGTATTGATTTAAATAAAGTTGAATATCGTATTTGATAAACCTTTATTTGGATATCTTTGGTTACTTTTGAACTATTGGATGTGATGGTCGTGGTATTTTAGGCTTTAACTTGGGAATACACTTATTTTTGGTAGGTGTTTGTTTATGTTCGTGAACCTTCGTTTGGAATATTAATAAACAAAATAAACGAACATGTTCATTTTCTTGGAACAAACATGAACTAGTAAATCCGTTCGTGTTTGTTTGTTTGTTCGGTTAAAGCTAAACGAACGGACATGAACAAGGCCCGTTCGTTTCTGGCGTGTTCGGCTGTTTCTTTTTCTTCCTCCGTGTGCCAATGGCCCAATTTATTATTAAATGGTTGTGTAACGTGTCAAAATGGGCCTAACTGAGTTGGGTTCGCCCATTTTTTATGTATAATTTGTGTGTTCTATATGATTAAAACAATGTTTTTTTTATATTAGAATCTAACTTTTGAATAAAGGGATTTAGTAGGTTGTACACATTAAAGAAATACCATAGGCTGCTTTTGAACCATTTGAACTGTTAGGAATAACCTGTAACCTGAATGGACCCTTTTGTAGATCATAAGTATATGGCTCTCTAATTATTAAGTTTCAAAATATTATTATATACAAATAAGGACCTTTTGAAATGCAGGCAGATGGTTAATGAAGGAATAAGTCAATCAATTCTGGTGAGTGGAGAAAGTGGTGCAGGTAAGACCGAAAGCACAAAAAATCTTATGCAATATGGGAGGCCGAAGCGGATCTGATGAAAGGAGTGTGGAGCAGCAAGTTCTAGAAGTATGCTATATTTATTTAAAATATTATGCATGTTGTCACTTAAAGGTGACAGTTTTGACTTTTGAGTTTTGACTCATATAGTTATGAATGAGTAATTCGGGTTATGTTTTGTCTATAAAGGGTCAAACGGGTAAGATTTGAAGAATTAGCTTAAAAGACCATGGTTCAAATAGGCCAATGGTCACCCAAAGTGTATTTAGTGCATAACAATAAAAAGTATAATTTTTTGGCAGTCTAACCCGGTTTTAGAAGCATTTGGTAACGCCAAGACAGTCAGGAACAACAATTCAAGGTTTACAACCGCCTTTTGTATTGAAAGTTTCAAATACTGAGTGTGTTTTTGGTTATTTAACTAAAAATTTCTGTTATTGCAGTCGATTTGGTAAGTTTGTTGAGCTCCAATTCAATGAATTTGGAAAGATATCGGGAGCTGCTATAAGAACTTATTTGCTGGAAAGATCACGGGTTTGTCAAGTTTCTGACCCTGAGAGAAGTTATCATTGCTTTTACATGCTCTGTGCTGCACCACCTGAGGTATTAATCAGTTATCTGTAAAATTAAATTCTGAATATTTTTGTGTGTATACATTCTGTTTGGACTTTTGGTAGTATGTCATTTATCTTGTGACTGGATTAAACTTTTGATTTCTACTACATTCACTGGTGCATTTTTCAGGTGTCTGGAAAGTATAAACTGGGGGACCCACGAACGTTTCATTACCTTAACCAATCAAATTGTTATCAACTCACAGGAGTCGATGAGTCCAAAGAGTACCTTGCAACACAACATGCCATGGGTGTTGTTGGGATCAATTCTGACGAGCAGGTATTTATCAAAACATGTGATATTTTGTCAAATTGAGTAAAAATGTGTAATCTAAAATGTTTTTTTTTAGGCTTGTAAACGAACCGGATGAACACATTCGGCGCATGTTCGTGTTAACTTTAACCAAACAAACGATCGAGCTCGAACAATTAAACGAATGGGATTTTCTTGTTCATGTTTGTTTGATAAGAAATCAAGCGTGTTCATGTTCATTTATTAATAGTATAAACGAACGTTTCACGAACGTAAACAAACTTAAACGAACGAACATAGTTGAACTTAGACGAGCAAACATAACCGAGTGAACACAATTAAAAGTAAACATGAACGTCAATCTGTTGGGCAAGAAAAGTCAAAATAAACAATAAAATCTAAACCAACAAACATAAATGAACGTGAAAGAACGAGCATAAAACAGTCACGAACATATGAATGAAGGAGATGTGCGTTCATGTTTGTTCGTTTAACTAAATGAACAAATAGTTTTGTTTATGCTCGCTTGTTTATGAAATAAACTAACATAAGCGAACTTCCAACCAAGCGGTTTACGAATAGTTCACTGAACTTTTGGTTCATTAACAGGCCTAGTTGTTAACTTTTACAGGAAGCTATATTCCGTGTTGTTGCTGCAATTCTCCATTTAGGGAATATTGAGTTCACTAGAGGGAGTGAACCAGACTCATCTCAACCTAAAGATGATAAATCTCGTTTTCATCTGAAAACTGCAGCTGAGCTTTTCAAGTAGTTTGTCTTTATAATTTTTATTTCCAATTTTTTCTATTCAAGAAAGCGTTTCTTATAACGTAGACATGTTCTGTTTAGGTGTGATGAGATGGCTCTTCAAGAATCTTTCTGCCAGAGAGTGATGGTAACTCGTGGTGAGAGCATTAAAAAATCTCTTGATCCAAATTCTGCAGCTATCAGTAGAGATGCTATGGCCAAAATTGTTTATACAAGATTGTTTAATTGGTAAGTTTTATCTTACTGAAAGATTGACCGTATGCTGAGGTGGCGATTTTGACCCGTTTACTAATGAATGGGTTTGTTTGGCTTGTGTTTTCATCTCAAACAAGTCAAATGGGTTGAACGGGCCAAACAAGTTGAAAGTCCTCTAAAAGGCTATACTTAATGTATACAACCTCCTAATATTAGGCTTATAAACATACCGAACGAACACAAACATAGCATGTTTGTGTTTGTTCGATTAACTTTAACTGACGAACACGAGCAATTGAATGAACATGGTTTTTTTTGTTCGTGTTTGTTTGTTAAGAAAACGAACATGGTCGTGTTCATTCGTGACTGAACATAGATTAACGAACATAACTCGGTTAAAACTAGTTAACACTTAAAAGTAATGTGAAGCAAAATGTGTTGGGCCTAAGAATTATTTAGGCTCTACTAAGATGTAATGGGCCAAAACATGTAAATGAATATATTAATGAATGTAAAACGAGTGAACTTAATCATATGTAAACTAACAAAACAATTAAACGTAAACGGAAGAACATAAACGAATTTAATTGACTAAATGAGACATGAGTTCATGTTCAAACTATCCACCAAAGGTTCGTTTATAGGCTACCTAATATTATTTTTGTAAAGAGAATGGACAAGAAAAGTTGTGGGTCAACCCAACCAGACCCGTTTTGTTCATTTTTAGAATGGCATGTTTTGCCCCGTTATCCAACCCGTTTGGCCTGCCTATCTTGCCACATCACCATACTTTACATCCCCCACCCCTGTTTTTTGGGTTTACAGCTCAAGATCTTTATTACATCACCCAGGATTGTGACCAAGATTAATAATTCTATTGGTCAAGATGCAAGTTCAAAATTCTTGATTGGGGTTCTGGATATTTATGGATTTGAGAGTTTCAAGACGAACAGGTGCTTAACTGGTATGCTTTTGGTTCATCATTTAAAAAAAAAGGTTAATGATTCCATTAATACATAACTCATAAGTTTGATTTTTGGCTCATTATGACTTGCCTAAAGTAAGTTATGGAAACAAATTTTAGTGTGAAACTATGTTGTTTGCTTGACAGATATATAAGTTGCTGATTTTTTTTAATTAGTTTTGACTTAAAAGTTAATTGGCTGTATGCAGTTTTGAGCAGTTTTGCATCAATTCGACTAATGAAAAACTCCAACAACATTTTAATCAGGTTTGTTTATCTAAGCATGTTTTTAAACGTTTAAAGCATGTATAGTAGGTTAATCTGGGTGCTGGTAAAATGTGTTTTACGCAGCATGTCTTCAAAATGGAGCAAGAAGAATATTCCAGGGAGGAAATCAATTGGAGTTATATCGAGTTTGTGGATAATCAAGACATTCTAGATCTCATTGAAAAGGTCCGTGTTCGTTTTTTTCAATCTAATTTAATGCATAAAACCATCTAAATCATTTTATTATAAGTTATTGTTTACTATTGAAATAAGAAAAAAAAATGTAACTTTTCTTTTTAAAAAGTGTATTTTTTTTGGACAAACATGGCTGTCTAGAAAGCTCGAAGTTTGCTTGAGAAAAGCTTGGCTCGAAAAAAGCTCGCTGGCAAGCAAGTTGAGCTCGAGTCAGGGTTGGTTCTGCTCGTGGCTCGTTTTAACAAAACCCCAATTTTTATTATATATGCAACAATACTAGTAATTATATTAATAATAATAATAACATATAAAATATTACCAAAAAAAAAAACCAAAAATAAACATAGTATTTTGAACCTGCATTTCGATCTTTAAAAGGTAAAAACGAAAAAAAACTAAAATTAGAAATGTAAACAAAAATACATTTTTTTGTCTTTTATATATCAATACATGTAAACAAAAATTAAAAATATTTTAACGACCTGGCTCAAGCTATTTACGAGCCGAACTCAAGCTCGACTTTTCAGCTTGTTAAAATAAACGAGCCGAGCTGAGTCGGCTCATTAAAGTTTGAGGTCTAGCCTAATTTCAACCTGGCTCAGTTCGTTTACAGTCGTAATCCAATCCACCAGCTCTAGCAGTTTGTATAATATTCTTTTCTAATCTAGCTTTTGATTGCTTCAGAAACCAGGGGGAATCCTTGCTCTTTTGGATGAAGCTTGGTATGCATGCATTTTGTTTATATAACAGATATTTTTATGTAGTTAATACTTATTAATATTACTTAGTGGTTCATGGTGTTATGACATGCTTTGTTAAGTAATGAGCCACCTTCTATGATAAACTTTAATAGTCAAAATGTGGTTTTTTTAAAATTACAAAACTGACCTTGTCATGTCTATTCCATGCAGCATGTTTCCAAGATCCACTCATAATACCTTTGCTGAAAAGCTTTACCAGACGTTTAAAGATCATAAACGTTTTACTAAACCGAAGCTATCAAATACAGACTTCACCATTTGCCATTATGCTGGTGATGTATGTATATTCATTTCCTTTTATTGCATAATAATAACTAACATAAATACATATTGTTATTAATGGGTGTTGGTTGTTCACTTTGAAAGTGATTATCTGCGATTTTGAATGAACAAAATTAGATATAAGATAATCAGCTTCAAAGTGCAAATCCAATCAACTGTTAATGCATTTGTATGTAGACAAAGTGCAAGATATTTGATATTTTTATATTTATTTGAAGTACTTTGTTTTAGGTCACCTATCAATGTGACTTCTTCTTGGATAAAAACAAGGACTATGTTGTTGCTGAGCATCAGGCTCTCATGAATGCTTCTAAGTGTTCCTTTGTATCAAGCTTATTCCCGCCTCTTGCACAAGATTCATCAAAAGCTTCAAAATTCATATCAATCGGTTCCCAATTTAAGGTCTTTAACTTTTCTACATCTATCAGTCCACCATTTGCATTCTATATATGGGTTGATTTGGGGTGTGTTCTATCCCAATTGGGTTGCTGAAAAAAGCTTAGCTATGAGTCAAATGGGTTGCCTTGAAAGTTGACCAAAGTATATTTTTAATGCTTACAAGTTACAACCCCCTAAGTCATTTTGTTCAAAGATTTATCTTATTATTGTAATAATGTTATTTTGTGTTAAAAAGGTTCATAGTATAGATGAAAAGTATTTGCAGTTCAACCCTGACAAGACCATTTCAACCCGTTTCATAAAGTGACTAATTTCAACCTAAATTCGTTTTGACCTATTACTCGCCTGCCCGATAAGGGTGTGCATGGGTTGGTTTGGATCGGTTTTGGCCCAAAACCGTACTCACAAATCGGTTATGGTTAAGTCGATGATGACTAATGGTTTTAGAAGTTGAACTGAAATTGGTCGTGAGATGTTTGGGCTTGACCAAAATAACCCAAAACAATGCTTTACTAAATCTCCCGCAATGTAATTGGGGTTGAAATGTTTTAAGGAATCCTTATAATATCCCAGCCATGCAATGGTTTTACTAAATCTTCAGTTATGGATTGGTTAAAGGTAGCGGGTTGGGCCGGTTAACCGTGTTTTTACTAATTTGTGGGTCGGTTCGGTTTTTAAAAAAAGTCAACCAACCCATCAGTTTTTGGTTAGGTTTGGTTATATCGGCTCGGTTATATAGGTTCGTTTAATTCGGTTTTATGCACACCCCTAATTTTGTAGTCTAGCTCATCTTGGAATGTTTCATCTTAACAGCAACAATTACAAGCATTGCTTGAGACACTGAGTCACACAGAGCCACATTATGTTCGTTGTGTCAAACCAAATAATCTTTTAAAGCCTGAAATTTTTGACAAGCCGAATATATTACAACAACTTCGATGCGGCGTAAGTTTAGCATTTCTAGGGTTTTCATGTATCCAATTTTATATACTTGTTCTTGCATATTGAGGACACAAGTAGGCAATCGAACAACGAACGAACATGCACTTTTAAACGAATGGCTTTTCTTGTTCATGTTCATTCGTTAATATTTTAAACTAATGGTTCACGAACATAAACGAACACCTACCAAAAGTAAACGTATTCCCAAGTTAAAAGTCTAATATATCGAGATCATTACATCCAGTAGTTCAAAAGTAAACAAAGATACTCGAGCAAATGTTTTTCTAAGACGAAATGCAAATTGATTTTTAAATTAATCAGTAACAAATTTATTTGAACCAATATTTAAACGAAGGAACATAAAGGAATGGATAGTTGGATACAATCAAACGGGCATAACCGAACGTAAAAGAACAAACAAGACATGTGTTTCATTCACAATGAACAAAAAGTTGTGTAATGAATGAACATAAACGAACTTCCAACCGAACATTCAATTTGTTTAGAGGCCTAACCACAAGTCATGCTATTTCAGGGAGTTATGGAGGCAATTAGGATCAGTTGTGCGGGTTTCCCTACTCGTAAACCGTTCCATGAATTTATAGAACGTTTCAAGATTCTTTCACCTAATGTTGTATCATATAGGTAGTACCATCGACTTTAATGTACTTAAACATAATTTTATTAACAATTACTTATCTGCTTTTAACTGTAGTGATGAAATAGAGGCTTCAAAGGTATTATTACAGAAGGCGGACCTTGAAGGGTATCAGGTACCCGAAAAATTTTCTTTTTAAGTTGCAGTTTCAAGTGCTAAGTTTTATATGGTGTGAATATTCTTACAGGTGCAATGTTATTGATTAAAACTCTTGCAGATTGGTAAAACGAAAGTGTTTTTAAGAGCGGGACAAATGGCAGAAATTGATGCTCGTAGAGCCGAGGTTTTAGGAAGATCCGCTATCAAAATCCAGAAAAGGTTTCGTGGGTATTCTACGTGCAAGAAGTTTATCTTGTTACGATCTTCAGCTGTACTTATACAAACTATATGTAGAGGTATACACAACTATTACCTTTCTAGCAGTACAGTTTCTGGTTAAAGTTGTTTCAAATGGGTCGGATTGACCCGCATACATTCTTTCCAGTTTTTAAAAGAATTACTTGTGATTTTGAAAACACTGTTATATCTAATCTTTGAATAGAATGATTTTGGAGGTTGTATGTAGGCTTGTAAATGAACCAAACAATCACGAACGGAGCATGCACTTGTTAGTTTGTTTAACTTTAACCGAACAAACGGTCGAACACGGACATTTAAACGAACGGGGTTTTTCTGTTCACGTTCATTCATTAATATAATCAACTGTTCGTGTTCGTTTATGTTTTAACAATATAAAGGAACTGGCATATTGAGCTAAAACTAGTTAAAAGTAATGTGAAGAGCAAAGTTTTGGGCCTAAAAGGTTATTAAAACTAGACTAAGTTGTAACTGGCCAAATTTAAACTAATGAACATTAATGAACGCAAATGAACAAATGTTCACGAACATAAATGAACGAACAGAACGTGTGTTCATGTTCATTCGTTCAACTAAATGACAAATATTTTAGTTCATGTTCGTTCATTTATTAAATAAACGAACTTCCCGCCAAGCGGTTCACAAGTGGTCATTGAACGTTCAGTTCGTTTACAAGTCTAGTTGTATGCATTAAAAGCAAACAATCTTTTAGCTAATGTTTTTTTACTCAATTCATTTGAGATAAAACACAACCCAAACTGGCCATCTAATAAGTGAGCGGATCAACTGTAACATTTTATAGGGAAAATGGCACGTCTTTGTTATGAGCGTCGAAGGAAACAAAGGGCATGTTTGAGGATTCAGAAAAACGCACGCATGCATCGTGAGAGAACTCGTTACAAATACATGAGTTCTTCAGTTATTTTTATTCAAAATGGAATGCGTGGAATGGCTGCACGCAATGCATATAATCATAAAAGGAAAACAAAAGCAGCAATTGGTATCCAGGTATTATCTTTGACTTAACATTTTTTCCGCAGAATCATACTCACTATTTTTATAACTGAATTGCAATGTACAAAACTGTCCATAATACCAAATATTTTATTTACCATTTTCAGTTTTTGTATAAAGGTGTTGGTATTTTTGTTAATTCTGGGGAAAATAATTAACAGGTCAGCCTGACCCATATGTCCCCCTTTCAAAATTGCCCATTTGGACATGAATTTGTTTTGACTCGTTACCCAACACATCCATTTTGCCACGTCTAATTTTAATCATCTAGTAAAGAAGCCTGGTCATAGGTTTTTTTCTTAAATTTATATTTCTCCATAATGAATTTGCAGAGTCGATGCCGGCGACATATGGCACGGAGTCGTTATTTAAAAACAAAGAAAGTAGCAGTTTACGCGCAGTCTATTTTAAGGAAAGACTTGGCACACGTAGAATTAAGAAGGCTTAAAAAGGTGACTCAAGATTTAATGACATCTTTCTCTTCCAAATTATTTTTAGTTACACCAAATTCTAAATATTTTTAAATATCTAATACATTGATGTGGAAGCTGGTTTTAACACTCTGTTTTTTTTGCATGCATAAATATGTATTGTTGTAGATTGCAAGTGGCACTAGTGCTCTCCAAGATGCCAAATCTAAATTGGAACAAGAAGCCAAAGAACTGGCCATGCGATTGCAGGAGGAGGAACGCAATAGGGTAAGTATACTTTCAACCAAATCGAAACAAAAACCGATGGTTTCGTTTATGTTTGGTTTGAGCTCAAAACCAACCATGCACAACCGTAATGGGCATGTGATTGGGTAACTGGTCACAACGGGTTCAGTTTAAACCCGTAGGCTTTATGGTTCAAGTCAGGTTGACTCGAAACAATATTTGCTGACCTTTTTTCTGTAGGCTGAGATGGAGGAAGCTAAAAAGAAGGAAACTCTGAAGCTAGAGTCTGCTGTAAAGGAGATGGAAGCTCAAATGGTGCCTAATAACCTTCTAACAATATGTTCTGCTTCTTGGTTCACACACAAAACAGTTAAAAATATATTGCAAATTTTGGTTTTAATTTATTTTTGATTGTTTTAGGCTGATATGGTGGAAGCTAAAAATAAGGAAAATGCAGAACTGCAGTCTGCTATAAAAGAGATGGAAGTTAAATTGGTGATCTATTATGTTCCAGGAACTTTTATTTCTTGTCACATAAAAAGGATTTTTAGTTTTGACAATATTTTCTTTTTGTTTGCTTTTGATTGTTTGAAATGCTTTCAATTGGTGCTTCATACATTTCTAAAAAAATGTTCTGCTTCTTGTTTCATGATACATTAAAAATAAATATTACAAAATTTGGTAATAATTTATTATTCTATTGTTTATTTTTGATTGTCTGATCTGTTTTGAATATTTTTAGGCTGATATGGAGGAAACCAAAAGTAAGGAAAATGCACAACTGCAGTCAGCTATCAAAGAGATGGAAGTTCAGTTGGTACACAAAATGGAATTATAGTTTTGACATGATTCTTTTTCCTTTTGTTTGCTTATGATTGTTTAACATGCTTTCAAAATTTGTAGGCTGAGATGGAGGAAGCTAAAAATAAGGAAAGTGAAAAACTGCAGTCTGCTATAAAAGAGATGGAAGCTCAATTGGTACTCGCTTTGTGACACACGTAATTATGAGATCACCAACAAAAACTTGTTTTTTTTAACTTTTTTTTGTGCATCCAAATTTCTAGGCCGGCATGGTGGAAGCCACAAATGAGGAAAAGGCCAAATTGCAGTCTGCTATAAAGGAAAAGGAAGCTGAATTGGTGATTTGTTCCTTTTAATAACTCGTTCTACTTCTTAACGCACAAAACCATAAAATCAATTGCAACTGTTTTATTTTGTTTTTAGTAGTTTGATTTGGTTTTGATTTTGTAGGCTGTTATGGAGGAAGCTAAGAAAAAGGAAACTGCAGAGCTGCAATCTGCTATAAAAGAGATGGAAGTTCAATTGGTACTCGCTTTGTGACACACAAAGGATGTAATTATGAGATCACCAACAAAAACTTTTTTTTTTTAACTTTTCTTTTTGTGCATCCAAATTTCTAGGCCGGCATGGCGGAAGCTACAAATGAGGAAAAGGCCAAATTGCAGTCTGCTATAAAGGAAAAGGAAACTGAATTGGTGATTTGTTCCTTTTAATAACTTTTTCTACTTCTTAACGCAAAAGAAAATAAAATCATTTGCAAATGTTTTATTTTGTTTTTAGTAGTTTAATTTGGTTTTGATTTTTGTAGGCTGTTATGGAGGAAGCTAAGAAAAAGGAAACTGCAGAACTGCAATCTGCTATAAACGAGATGGAAGTTAAATTGGTACTTCGTAATACTTTTGATACGTAAAGCATGAAATAAGATATCCTAGACTTAGGCTTGTAAACAAACTGAACATTCAGGGAACCGCTTGGTGGGAAGTTCGGTTATTTAATAAACGAATGAACGTGAACAAAGTTTTTTAGTTCAATTAGATAAACGAACGGACATGAACACATCTCTTGTTCGTTCATATATGTTTGTGAGTGTTCATTTATGTTCGTTAGTTTACACTCATTCATTAATATATTCATTTAAATGTTTTAGGCCATTACTGTATAGTTTCATTTTAATAGTTTTTTAAGTCCAACACATTGTTGACATTTACTTTTAATTGGTTTAGCTCACTTACCGTCGTTCATCTATGTTCAGTTACGTTCGTGAACTGCTCGTTTATACAATTAAAAAACGGACATAAACAAACCCGAACACGTTCATTTTCTTAATGAACGGACGCAGACAACAAAACCCTATTCATTTAATTCTTCGTGCTTGATTGTTTGTTCGGTTAAAGTTAAACGAATGAAAGGACACGAATTTACTCCGGTCATATTCGTTCGGTTCCTTTACAAGCCAACCTAGAGTGCAAAACTTTAGGTTTTACTTAATTTTTACATTTGCTTTTGATTTGTTGAAGTGCTAAACTTTTGTAGACTGAAATGGAAGAAACTAAAAAAAAGAAACTGCCGAACTGCAGTCTGCTATAAAAGAGAAGGAAATTCAATTGGTACCTCATAATATTTTTGATACATAAAGCATACAATAATATTATTTTTTTTGTTTTAATTCGTTGAATTGCTAATATTTTGTAGGCCGAGATGGAGGAAACTAAAAATAAGGAACATGCAAAGTTACTGTCAACAATAGAAGAAGTGAAAGCTCAATTTCAAGATACCAAAGAACTGCTTGATGCTACAAAGAAAGAAATGGAGCAAGTTCGTGCTGCTGACAATGAGAAAATAGAAACTCTTACTATTGACAATGAGAAACTCAAGGTTAACTTTTAAAGTCAAATATGTCTTTTTATACAACCTTTTATAATATAATATGTTATATGCAGGATGTAGTTAGTTCATTGGAACTGGAAACTAGTGAAACACAGAAGAAGTATGAAGAGACCAGTAAGTTAAGTGAAGAGAGGTTAAAAGAAGCTATGGATGCAGAAGCAAAGATAATTGATTTGAAGCTTGACATGAAAAGGTTGTATATTACATTAAAACTTTATTATTTTTCACTTTAAATCGGAGGAAATGAGTTTCTTACTTATATGCTTTTTTATTTCGTTTTTTAGTCCTCAAGAAAGGATTGCTGACCTGGAAGCAGAAGACCAGATTATAAGGCAAAAGGTAATGTTAAAGGTCCATGTCAGCTGCCACGTCACTTTCTTAGATAAGCTATAATGACAAGTGTTAAATTTGCAGGAAGGTCATAGTGGCAGTCCTTCAAAGAAGTTTGATAGCAACTTGACACAATCCACCATAGGAAGGGAACGCGTACGTTTTTACACTATCTCTTTAATTTATTTTTCATCTAATTGTATTTTTTTCATATAGGAACTGGTTGATAATGTTATGAAAAGTGCTACACAAGATTTAGGATTTTCTCAAGGGAAGCCGGTTGCTACATATGTTATATACAAAAGTCTTTTGCACTGCAAAGCTTTTGAACCAGATATAACTACCATTTTTGATCGGACCATCCAGATGATGGGTGCTTCTATAGAGGTCTGTGTTTATATAATTTTACCTTTGACATATTTATAATTAGTAATTACTAATTAGATTATGTTATTACATATTTTTCAGAAAAGCGAAGAAATTAAACATATGGCTTATTGGCTCTCTGTCACATCTACATTGTTGTTTTTGATTCAAAAGACTTTAAGTCCGAGTCCTCCTAAACCTCAGCAGCCGACATCATTATTTGGAAGGATGACACAAGTACTCTTTGTTTCTAAATACAAACTCGTTTTCTAGTAAACTGGTCAGGTGTGTTGGGTAATGGTTGAAAAGTTTCAAGTTGAAATGGGTAGGCTTGTAACGAACCGAACAAATATGAATGGGCCTGTTCATGTTTGTTCATTTAACTTTAACTGAACACACGACCGAACACGAACGTAGTTTTCTTGTTCGTGTTCATTTGCTAAGAAAATGAACGTGTTCCTTGTTTACACACGGACGAACTTAGACAAACATACACTAACAGAACATAAACGAACAATCATAAATGCACATTAATGAACGAAAAAGACATCTGTTCATGTTTGTTCGTTTAACTAAATGAACAAATATGATTTTCGTGTCTGTTTGTTTATTAAATAAACGAACTTCCCGCTGGATGATTCACCGAATGTTCAGTTTGTTTAAAGGTCTAATCATAGGTCATTTTATTGTACGGGGTGGTTTGGCCGCATATACTTCTGTTGATTTTTTTATAAATTTTATAAATAATCATGATTACTAAACAATATTATTACAATAATAATCTAAATCTTTAAGTTTCAACATGTTTGACCCATTTGCATGTAACGGGTGAAGATTTTCAGCTTTCTTAGTGAATCATTTGTATACAGGAAACTAAGGGGGAGAGGGGTTAATACGTCTTGAATCTCATTGAACTAAAATTGGTGGATTTATGGGATACTTTGATTTATTAGAATTGTTATTATATAATATTTTTTTTAATATTTATAGGGATTTCGATCAGCATCGATCATTAGTATAGTGTGCCACGTGGAAGTCAAGTACCCAGCTTTGCTTTTTAAAAAACAACTTGCTACATATGTTGAAAAATTATATGGGTTTATTCGTAACAACTTAAAGAGAAATTTGTCACAACTTATAGCCTCTTGTATTCAGGTACCGTATGTTTGTTATAAGTTTTATTGCAATTCAAACCATCATATGTTGTTGTATATGATGCTAATTTTTGCAATTTGTAAACAATTCAGGCACCGATAACATCAGATGGTAAAGTTTTTCCAGTTGAATTTTGGGATAGCATCATTGAAAGTTTCGATTGACTGCTTGATACATTAAAAGAATGCTTTGTAGGTTATTTTTTTAAAATTTTTATTAAGGTTACTTGTATGCTCGTTGTTTTAACCATCTCAACATAATTTATTAGGTGCCAATAGTCATTATTCAGAAGATATTTTCTCAAGTTTTTTCATTCATTGATGTACAGCTTTTCAACAGGTAACTATTCTGTTCATGTCAAACTAGTTATCTCATTTCCTAGACTGTAAATATTGTAATTGCCATGTCAGCTTTCTTCTACACAAAATGTGTTGCACATTACCAAATGGGAAGTATGTGAAAGAAGGATTGGCTAAACTAGAGCTTTGGTGTTCTAAAGTCACAACAGAGGTATTCACTTAGCTTGTTTAACTTTGACCAAAAAACAATCAAACATGAACATCGAAGCGAGTGTAGTTTCTTGTTCGTGTTCGTTCGTTAAGAAGGTGGGCATGTTTGTGAACATATATATTTGTTCGTTAATAGTATAAACAAATGGTTCACGAACGAACATAACTTAATATGGATGAACAAACATAATTATGTGAACACTAATTAAAAGTAAACATGAACATTATTATGTTGGACCATTGACGAATACAGAAATTTTGAGTATGAGAGGCAAAATATGAGTCGGTCAAAATTGGTTCGATAAAAGACGGGTCAGGTAAAAACAAGTGACGATCAATAATATTAAAACCGTTATATATAACTTACAATCATGGTTATTAAATATACTAGAAAAAGGACTAAACAATACATATTAACATAAACATTCAAATTAACCTAAACGAACAGAATGGCTAACATAAACAAACCTAACCTACAAAGTATTTATAACAAAAAAAAAACAAAAGTAATCATTTAAAATTTCCGTGTTGCTTAAAAAAGTAACATAAAAGTTTTCAAACACCATTAAAATCTTGAAATTGCTTGGTCAAAGTGTTGATGGGAGGTCTCGGTAGGGTTTTTAAGTTTAATTAATTTAGTTTGCTGATATTAAACACTTTTGTTTAGTTTATTATAATAAGTAGTGAAATGGGCCTATGCATGAAAAGAATTGTGCCCCAACCAAGCCCCAAATCTCTATAAAAGTTGGGTTGAATCTTTAATAAAAGAGCATTGTGGTAAATATATACGTATGCATTCATGGGCCTGCACAACACCTTGGATCCACCTCTGTGTTGGACCTAAAAATTGATAAAACTAGTGTAAATTGTAATTATGATATTTTAAATTGATAAACTAAACAAATTGTAATGGGCTGAAGCTTTTTAATGAATATGTAAACAACCGAACATAAATGAACAAACAAAACATGTATTCATGTTCGTTTTTAGCTAAATAAATGAACATAAATGAACTTTATGTTGAAAGGTTCACGAATGTTCGTTCTGTCCGTTTACAGGCAAACTTTCACTATTTTGTTTAAAGATGGCAAGATGGGTGAGTCGGTTGGGTTGGGTAGCCGGTCAAAACGGGTCATCCTTAGTACAGAATGAAAGCACCTTTTTGGTCCAATTATAAAATTTGATTACAAAAAACAATATTATTAGAATATTAATCTAAATCGTTGAATAAAGCTACTAAGAAATGGTTATGCATTACGACTTTCACCCCGTTTGACTTGTTCTGCCCATTTGATCCGTACCCTTTTCTGTTAAGTGTTTTGTTGAACCCATCTGAGTTAAAAATAACACTAACCACTCATTGAATCAGTATGCAGGCTCATCAATGGATGAAATTAACCGTGTAAGGCAGGGAGCTGAATTTTTGGTATGTAATAAAATAAATTATATTATTTTCTCTATTTTTCAATTTCGAGTAACAATTCTTTACCTTTTCATTTTAGGTTACAAAAGAGAAATCTAAAATCACATACGACGAGTTCACAACTAAACTATGTCCTGTAAGTCACCCGTTGTGTTTTTTATATATCATGAACTGAATGCCTAACTTTAGTTGACACAGGTTCTAAGTATCCAACAACTTTACAGGCTCTGCACTTTCTATTTAAATGATAAAGATGACACACATGGTGCCTCACCTGAAGTAAGGATAATAAAAATATTATATTTGGTCATTGTTATTTGTTTACCTCTCAAACAATTAAATTATTATTGACTTTCTACAGGTTATTTCCAAGTTAAAAGTTCTAATGTCAGAGGACTCCAATGATCCTGATAGTGACTCCTATTTGGTAGATGACACTTCTAGGTATATATTAACTATATACACTGAGGATCATTACATAATACTTAATTATCGCGAGAACAGAAAGAAAATACCCAAATCGTTTAAATTCAATTCTTTTTTATACATATTAAATACAAATGTGTACGTTATGACCACCACACTAATGTGTTCATAAGTTTTTCATAATTTTAACCATGTAGGTAATATAATCCAAACATGACTTAGTGACTTACACATGTGTAGGTTCTATATATAAACGAAATTTGTTTCTAATTTTGTTTTGTATTCCAAGAGAGATGAATACACATTCCATTTCAACCATTTTTTTTTAAATATTATGGATTTGATTCATATTAAAAAAAAGTAACACATTTAGTCCCTTGCCTTGGATGGGGTTATCTTTTTCTGTTAAGTTGGTATAAATTGACCAAAATACCCTTACTCTTACAAGTATTATTCAAGAGAGAGAGAGAGAGAGAGTAGAAAGAAATCTGTTTAAATTAGGTGGTGGGTCCCATTTATAATCTACTTTTTAAATTTTTTTGTTGCCATTGTAAAGGGTATTATAGTCATTTTATTAGTTGAACAGGAAAAGATAACTACATCCAACGCAAGGGATTAAATGGTGTTCCTTTTTTGAAAATCACTTGACTGAAGGCGTAATTTCTGAAAATTATGCATCAAATTCATAATATAAGGGACCAACCGTGCAATTCGTTCTTTATTATTTTTTTTAAAATACTCAATATATTGAACAAAAGGATCCAATTACAATAGAGAGGTGGCTGCTCCGCCACCCCCTTTTGAATAGCAAACCCGATCTTGCGAAAATCTGTGTTCTACCTAGAACCCTCCCCTTTATATACAATGCAATGAAATATAATTTACATTTTTAAAACGTGTGTGAATTGTTTTTATTTTTGCAGCCTGGCATTCCCGGTTGACGAACTTGGTAAATCCATTAACGTGAAAGATTTTACAAACATAAAACCTCCCGCTGAACTCCTTGAAAAACCCGAGTTTCAATTTTTAGTGGAGTAAGGCTTGTGGGTCTGTTTGCATTGCTTCCATTTTCGGTTACTCTTGTGATCAGGTCAAGTCAAAAAGTCAAGATATACTCCCAACCTGACCCAAATTAAGGAACCTCGGTGCATCATCGGTCATGCATAATACCCCCTCGAACCCACTAAACGTCTTGCTTTTGTACATAGCATATCTTTTCGACCTTGATCAAGACATGGCCTTTTGGCCTTTTAACAAGATCATCCCGTGTATTGGATGAAACATGATGCACTGGCTAATGGCTTTATGATTCAAACTAAGGCGGCAAAAGTTGCAGTGGATTTATTAACCAATCAAGCGTTTTGAAGTGGTCAAACCCATTAGCCATTGGCAAAGCATCAAATGGATCTGTTAACCTGCAGGCTACCATTGGGACACACTGAGGTCAATCTCTCCTATGCGAGAAAGGTCTGGGAAGATAAACTTCCCTTACAGAGCAAAATGGGGGCATATCATGTTGTACAATGTGCATAAAAAGTTATACAACTCAAAGGAACTTTCTTGAGATGATGATCCTCACGAAACGGAACCATTTGATTTTAAGCATAGTCATGTGTAGAGCAGCCTGCAGTTATTGTTGTTCATATATATATTTTTAGTTTTTTACCCTCTTGTTAGTATATATATATATATATATATATATATATATATATATATATATAGTTGCTATTCTCCACTCCATATATAACCCTATTCATGCACTGAAGAAGGAAATCATCAGTTTATAGCTTACATAAAGTTTAAAGATAGTATGTTTTTACAAAAATATCACAAAACATATATTGATCTGAATTGTTATATAAAAATTTGCATAAATTATTAGTTTGACAATGATCAAGTTGAACAGCAGATGAGGTTATGTTTTGACATCAAATGACCAACTTAAATACTGTTATAAAATAGGTGATATTATGTCTTAATGATATGTTATGAAGAGTTATAATGGGTCATATTGGTCTTACGAATTGTAATTGCTCTTAATGAAGTGTGACGGGGCCTTAACAATATATAACATGTCATGCTGTTCTTAAAGGGTTAGAACCGGCTGTTAGCGTGTTATAGTGAGTCATGTTAGTTCTTACAGAATATAATGGATCATACGTGTTCTAATGGTCCATATCCAGTATTGCGAGTCTTAATATCCGTTAATGGAGAATGGCGGTCTTTATTAGGTTCAATGTGTTAGATTTGATGAACATTACCCGTGACAAAGTTATAATGAGTCATAGTGACTCATGCATATTGTGTTAAAAGAGTCATCGTTGATGTTTGGTTAATTTTAACGTGTAAGATTTCGCATTGGATTTAACCAATCAATAACAGTGACTTTGTTTAACCATAATTAATTAATGTTGTTTCACAATGTCTAAAGTGGTCTTGCTTTGATTAAGGTTAACTTTATATATATTGGGTGTTATGAGTTTAATTTTGTCAAATATTTTTCAACTACACCTATTTGGTAAGTAAATAACCTCCCATGCATGCATTTCCACAAATAAATGGTAGACCAATATCATAGCATTAATTTCATAATCTTTTCATAAAATTACACTGAACACAAAACCCCTATTTAATCTTCAAAATGCATCATTTCCTAACACTAAACCTAAACCAAACCGCCATGAAACCCGTGATCATCTTCTTCACCACACTCGTTTGTACGCTTGCAGCAACAACTGCAAAGCGTTGTATCTGGTCAGATGGTTGGACCATCAATGTGATCAATGAGATCGATAGCGTTCACAGAGTTCAAGTCCACTGCAAATCCAGAGACGACGATATCCGCATGAAAGACCTCGCATTTCATGAATCTGTTGATTGGTCATTCTGTGACAACATTTTTGAACCAAGTACTCTTTACTTTTGCCATGCATATAAGGCTTATGATCAAGAACAAGTTTTTGACGTGTTCAATCGCAATACGGTCAATCCGATCAGCAAACTTTGTGGTGAGCCGGACAGCAATAGAAATTACTGAAGATGCAGTTGGTTGCTTAAGTCTGATGGGATATACATCGTCGATCGGACTGAAGGCCATGGCCGGTATAAGGCATAACTGGAACAATACACCGGCGGCTTTGATATATGATGATGAAGGTCTCTAGTTAATTACGTAGATGTTAACAAATTATCTTGTTCATGTATTGAGTATTAAGTTTATTGAATTATAAGTATCTTGCTTTTGGTTTAATAAGAATAAACTTTAAAGTTTGTTTGTCTATTTGATTAGTTAAAGTGAATAAAATGTCTATTTGACCAACTTCTTTTGTCAATGTCCATTGTGTACGTATTTCGTCGACCTGCACACTTTTTATTCATTACTCGAAAGGGATTTTAACCAATTAGATTTCGTCACTTGTCCAAGAAATCTCGTAAGAGGCCAATAAATTCTCGCCGAAGGCCTAAAGAATCATGTTGGCTCCAACGAATAAACCAAGATTATCAAGATGATGAGGAATGGACTAAACTTTGAAGATAAAGAAGATAATGAATGAAGACTTGGACTAAACTTATAATGCTTTTTAATTATTTTTTTTTTTAAATTTTAAACTCTATTCAGCAACTTTGTATTCGTTAGTTTCACCTAACACGTGCCTATTTTTGTTTTTTGAATTCAATATGTGGTACTCTAATACGCTCTTATACAAGCTTAAAATACACATTTTCGTTTTTTAGTTTTTATTTACAATGTCTACACATAATTAAAAAAAAACAAAAATAACCGAACCGAACCCATAATTAACCGGAAAACCGAATGGTTTGTATATTCAAATAACCGATTACTTCGGTTTCGGTTTGGGTTTTGTCTAATAACCGAACCGTGCTCAGCCCTATAATATAGATTCCATCTATGCATTCTTATGGGGTTCTTTATTAGAAATTTAACATACCAATCTCTACGAGATTTTTAAAAACATTGGGGTCAAGAGACCCCGGCCCGGCGGCCCACGTAGTGTGGGTCCGCTCATGGTTGTTATCCCAACAACAACTCATGGCAAAATCTGCTCTAAATTTTCGGCATAAAAATTCATTTTGTACATAAAATAAGTGATCATATATACATCCATGCATGCATTTCCAGAAATAAACGATAGGCTAGCAAGCAATATTGTAATATGATTAGTGGTGCACCTTTCAAATCCTTAATTGCCATTCATTCAATTAATCTTTATAAACTCATTAACAAAACCCCCTTATTTAATCTGCATGCATATACAATTCATCATTAACTTCGAACCGAATTAATGGAGAAACACAAACCCTTGATCATCTTCTTCACCACATTTGTTTGCATGATTTCAGCCGCATCCGCAAAGTATTGTTGGGACGCTGGTTGGGCCATCAGTGTGGTCAACAATTGCCATGAAAGAGTTCAGGTTCATTGCAAATCCAAAGACGACGATATTGGCTTGAAAGACCTCGGATTACATGAATCTGTTGATTGGAAGTTCTGTGAGAACATTATTGAACCGAGTACTCTTTTCTTCTGCCATGCATATAAAGGTAATAAAGAACAAGTTTTTGATGTGTTCAATTATGATAAGATCAGACCGCATTGTTGCGAGCGTGACAAAAATTTAGAATACGGGAGGGTCAATTGGCTGCTTAATGAAGACGGGATTCATTTTATTGACCGGTGTGGTGCTGTAGATAAGGATGTTAAGATGCATGACTGGAACAATAGAGCACTACAAGAAGAAATCTGTTATGACCCTGCCTTCCTATCCCGACGACATATGTCGTCGTCATCAGAATAGGGTTTGACCAGATTTCATTTATGACCAACTATAACCCGGTGACATGTTGTCAGGATAGGTTTAGCAGGAATTTTGTGAAAACTTATCCTGGTAACATGTCGTCATGAAAAAGTAATTACTTTTTATTTTTGAATTTCTTTTAATGTTAGTAGAGGGAAAATATTGATTTCTTTTATTATGTAACTATTGATTTGTTAGGTGATGGGATTATTGAATGGAATGAAAAAATTGTTAGTGTTTGTAATTTATTGGGCTTGAAAGTTGGGGTTTTCATAAGTGGGATGTTCATATATAAGTACACATTCAATATAAACTTTATCATTCATTTCTGGGTTCAATTATTTTAGCGTTTATGTTTGATTTAAGAAACTGTTAAAGCTGCTTGAGCTGATTTTTTTTTCGGGGTTTCGGGTTGTTCGAGTTGGGGCTTAATGGAACCTAACCAAGTACCCATTTTTACCCGTTATATATCACACATATATGACCAAATTTACAAACTTTTATCAAGAAAATACAAGTTTAAGTTATAAAGATTATTACTTTTTTTGTCGTCCTCTTCCACCTTCCTTTAAAGGCTGCAATCAGGGCTCAAACCAGGTGTTCCAGCTGCAGCAACAATTTCCTCTTCTGATATAACCATTACAATATCACAAATGAAATGAAAGTGCGTTTATCGTCAAATTGGTCGATATGGGTCGTGTTTTATCTCAAATCAAACAGCCTCCTAAGTTGTCGTCATTAAAGTATTTGCATTATTAAGAAAATGAAAATGTCTATGTTCGTTTATGATTGTACGCTAATAATATAAGTGAATGGTTCATGAACGTAAACAAATGATTAAGTAAACATAGATGAATGAATATAGTTGAGCTAACACCAACTAAAAGTAAATGTGAAGTTGTGAACAATAATGTGCTGGGCTAGTTATTAAAACAAGACTATATTGTAATTGGACGAAAATGATTAAATAAATATATCATAATATTAATGAACGTAAACGAACAAACTTTAACAAGCGTAAACCAACAAACACAAATGAGATAAACGAACAAAGATAAAATGTACAGGCGTACAGGAACATAAATTAACGAACGAGACATGGGTCATGTTCGTTCGTTTGACTCTACGAACAAAAACTTTATTCATATTCCCGTCTCACAGTTCATGACCGGTTCACCGAACATTCAATTCATTTGCAACCTACTTGCCACCTCTGCACCATATGATATCGCATATGCGTGTGACAGATTTAGAAAGAAAAATAAATCTATTGTGCCTCTGCTCTTCAAATATTTTTAAGATACTGGTCAAGTTGTTGAATATGAGCATAAACATCTCAGACTTCATACTTTAGAATCACATAAACATCTCAAAACTTTGGATACTGATGTTCGGGTATTTTGTATATATATTAGCGTATTAATTATGTAGTTTTATTGAATATATTGTTAGAACTTTGGTACTTCATACGTGCTTTTGTATTTCAGGTAATTGATCGTTAAAGATTCTAAGTTGGAGACCAGTACGAGCATGGAATGAGTCAACTTAAATACGATAATGAGTCAATTAGATTGAATAGATATCATATTCAATCTAACCAAACAGTTATATGACTAATTATCTAGCAACTGGTAACAGATCGTTCAGACCAACGTAAACCTAAACCGACCGAACACACAGAAATACTAAATATCAATAATCATATATCAATCATCAATAACAAAACATAAGTATTCTTAATCACATGAGAAAAACTGTAAATGGTTACAAACTATACATCTCGAGTGCGATTCTAGGAGATGTAGGATGGCCGGGACTTGAAAGTTTGTTGTCCCTGCACTCGTTCCTGTGGAACAAACGGGGATGCTCCGTCTGAGATGGAAATTTGAAAAATTTTAGCCCGATAGTACCTCGAGCAAACGGGGAAATTTGGAAATTTGGAAATTTGGAACAAACGGGGATGCCTTGGCCTTCATTATATTTTAACCCTGTGTGATGAAATCCAGTTCGTTATCGAGTTGTATATAGTCAGTTGTTGAGCATAGTACACAATGTACGTATGTCTCGGTTTAGTTGTAAATATGTGTTTGTCAGAGTTGTATAATTATATGCTTCAGTGTATTGTCTATTAGTAAAAAAAATATAAAAAAATGGAGAAAAAGACAAAAAGATGTATGTTTATATTCAGTTATGTATTCTGTAGTTCGTTGAAGTTCGTTTAAAAAAAAGTCAGTTCTTATTCAGTTATGTAATTAGCAGTCTGTTTATTTTTTATTAATTGTTTGTGTATTTGTAAACTGGGTTTCATTCACCTTAGTCACTAAATATGCCTATTCCGCACCCAACCTAAGCCTCAGCAAAACCCTAGTCCGAGTCTTTATGCAACCGGTGGGTAATGGGTGGAGATAAGACTGACCTGCAAGCTTATTAAGTTGTAACTCATATTTGGTATTTGAGGGCAGAGACATATACTGGCACATCTTTTGCTAGTCCAGATATTAAACCGAGAGGAGTGTTGATAGTGTGAGGGGTATGAACATGTATGCCTTAACAGGAAACAAAGTACACTCGTCTGGGCGGCTCTATTGTTTTTATAATATCATTTAACCTTATTTGTGGGATGTCAATCTAGAAAGTATCAGTCTGGAAAACTGGGTATGACCTTAAACCTTACTAGTATTAATGGCGATAATCTGCATACCTATGATGGCGGTTGATGTTTGCTTTAGAGTTTGCTTGAGGGCAAGCAAAAGATAAGTGTGGGGATGTGATGTTCGGGTATTTTGTATATATATTAGCGTATTAATTATGTAGTTTTATTGAATATATTGTTAGAACTTTGGTACTTCATACGTGCTTTTGTATTTCAGGTGATTGATCGTTAAAGATTCTAAGTTGGAGACCTGTACGAGCATGGAATGATATATCGGGAAGACCGAAGCATTATTTGATGTCTTGGGAAGTGTTTCAAGGATTCGGGAAGAGTATAGATGAGTGATCATAAGCCGATGCTAAAACTGAACAAGATGGGTTGACAAAATGCGACCTTAAAGTAAAACGAGCATATCCTGAGCTAGAAAATGAGTTACGGGAACCATATTATATGAATTTTGGGTTTCTCGACGAGAGGAATCTGAAAATGAGGTTTTATTATGTCGCGGTATGCGATGGGATGGTCATATGGCCATCGCGTACAAAAGACGGGAAAATTAGGTTTTAAGCATATTTTTCATTCTAAACAACCCTAACTCCGTTTTTACGAACCAAAGGCGATTTCCAGCAGTCCTATAGGCGATTTCCACTATCCTAGATCGTGTCAAAACCTCCCGCATGATCCCTATCATCCGTATCGAAGATTTGATGATGTCTAGGCTCGGCTAATCTACTAAGCTTTACCAGAAGAAATCAAACACACATTTTGCATAGTATAAACAAAGCATTTTTTTGATACATAAAGGAAACACAATTATTCTACTAAGCTTTACCAGAAGAAATCAAACAACAATATTTCGTGAATAGATCTCATGATTAATGCATGTGTCTTTTATTGATGCGGAAACAAATTAACTTAAATTTGGCAAAATGAAAGCAATTCCTTGTCATTCTGAAATATTTCCATATGCTGTGTTTCTAGATTCACCTGCGCTACGATACCATCTCCATTTGGAGTATCCATCAATACACAGCTACTCATGCCCAAAAATCCTAACGGTACACTTGCAAATGTTGGCTTTCCCCCTCCGAAATCGATCTTAAAATAAGGGAACCCACACAAGCTTGAACACCAATAGGACCTGTTGACAAACGTTTCTAAATCTTCCTTCCCTAAACTTGACAGATTCGAAATGTAGTCTTGAGAAGCCTGTTGCAGACTCGGGAGTCGGTTAACTTCCATCTTCGCTTTCTGTATCGCTGAAACCAACGCACTTAACGAAGTTTCACTTTCGTGCCGGGTCATGACAGACATAGTTGTGACCAAATTTCCAAACGTGGTCTCGGGCAGCCTTGGGACAAACTTATCACGCAGATTCACCGGTATAAATAATAAAGATGGCATAAAGGAGATGATCTTGAACTCGTTGCCTCCACCGCAGTTTTGTAAATTAGAGAAGTCAATACTTGGGCTCGTGTAGGATTATCGTTTATAGATAGTTTCGATCCACCAAACTCCGCCATCCCTAGGACCTTCTTCTTGAGCTCACTTAACTTTGAGTTGGGAAACACGAATTTTCGGACGGCACGGTTGGCAACGCTTGGATTTAAAACCCCAGCAGCTGGTGGAAGAGAGTTCTCGGTGGCAGATTGGGATTGAATAAAATGAGGGTTAAGTGCGAGTACTTGTTTGTGATCAGTGGAACCATAACGTGCAACTGAAGCCCAATGACTAGCGAACGAGACAAGGCTGCAGCCGTCACCAATTTTGTGTGACATAGACAGTGCCACACCCATTCCACCACAAGCAAAGTGATTAAGTTGAACCGCTACAAGACTCGTGCTTTGAGTAGAGTTTTGCCACACCATGCCATCTGCAAAAAGTTGGCCAACACTGGCATACTCTTGGCTTATAAGTTGGCCCTTGTCGATATGGCAGTCGTGTTTGGCCTCAACAAACACAACTCCCTCGTCTTTACAATCAATGTAAGGTGTTGTTGGGGTAATCAACCTGCCCGCAAACGGGTAGTATCGTGTTAGGCTCTCTGACAATGATTTCTTCATCTCCCGGGTTTAAACTGCAATTTTCATTGTTTGGGTAGAAAAGAATAAGCGGAACATAGACGTGTGACATGCATTGATCAAGCATGGAAAGATCATAAGTACGGAGATGAGACGGTGTTGGAGATGAGGGCTTGATTGTTTCTCGAGAAATAATGGCGTGGAGTTGCCTTGATCTTCCGAATCGTAGGATCTTCCCGATCATCATCATTAACTCGTAAGTTCGATCTAACACACGTACTGTTTTTATTGTTTTAAATCAGCTTGTAGTGGTAAATACTAAATAGTATGAATATATAGATAGATGTAAGTACATACCGAAAATTTTGGATCTGCATGCATGTGATTGAAAGTTGACTTGTGATGTGTATTATTATTTCTTGGAATCCCGAGATATTGATGTTAAAGCTGAGGGGTGTGGGGCCTCTAATGGGGGCTCCAAACAAAAATATTATGACGTGTGGCAGAGAGAAAAACTGGATAAGGGGGGTGTTGGAGCCCCTGTTGGAGCCCCTGGCCCTGGTGTGGAGGGGCTCCAGCAGGGGCTCCAACGATTTTTTTTATATTTTTTTATAAATATATTCAAGCAACGTATTATTAAAAAAACTAATAAATTATTAAAAAAAACACACATTAATAAAAAAAACACATTAATATCTAAAAATAAAATAAAAATTAAAGTACTAAAAAAACATTATTCTTATTCTTCGGCTTGGTCTTCTTCGATCAACCTCTTTCGGATACGTTCCTTTTGCTTTTCCATTAGCATTTGATCGACCGGATTTAGGTTACTGAAGTCTCTAGTAAGAAAGTCCAAATCTCTCATTCGACTTTTTTCCTTTTTGTCATTAGAGACCACCTCCTTGGTTTTGTTGAATTTATTGAGGGATTCAACAAGATTGGCGATGTTTACGGCTTCCCCCTCAGCCGGTTTTTTCCCCTTGGCGTCCCTTCCCAATGGCCGCCTCCTCGGCGGTGAAGACGTTTCCTCCTCCGCAATGTTTAGGTCGACTCCAACGCGGCAATCCGACCCGGTTGAAGTGCTATACGCTCCAGACGAACTAGTTTTAGTCCGTTTCGGCCCTACTTCCGCATCAACGTCCGGCGCCACCAGCTCAACCCACTTGGAACACCTTTTCAACCTCTCCCACAACTTTAAATCGTCCCACGTCTTCACCATCCCATACCTTTGCAAACACTCCTGCTTCCACTCTTCGACCGTGAAATTGTAAACCGCCAAATCATTACTGCCACTTGGTCTCATACGACCGCTGTTCCTGTTGAAAAGATTAGTAAACAAGCCGACAAATTTTCTGATTTCGGACCACCGACCCGAAATCATATCGGCGTTCCGCTCTGTACTCCCAACGAGCGTATAGAACGTCTCCCTAACCTTTGTCCAAAAAATCTTGCTCTTTTGGTAGTCGGCTGCAAAATGAATAAGTAAATTAGATTTCCATTTAACTTTTTTATTTAACTTTTTTATTAAAAATCATTTTTAAAAACGTTAAAACAATTACCGCAACGCCGATCCTCATAAATGACTATCCAAGCCCGACACAAGGCTTCCTTCTCATCCGATGACCACGGAGTGGCTTTCCGTTTCGTCCTCGGAGTCGAAGCCGGTCCCGACCCGTCCGTTGCAACTTGTTTTTTCCGGTGGACGCGTCTTTTTGGTCCCATAGCTTCACCGTGTGATTCTTGTGTCTCCGGAACAACAAAGTTAGGAGACGGTTGTGTGTTGGATGGTTGAAAGCCGGATGATTCTTGCGGCTCCGAATAAAACATCGGTTGGTGCGGTGACAACCATAAATCGTCGTCAATATAATCTGAATCAAGGTTTGGGTACCAATTTCCAGCCATTTTTTTTTAAAAAAGTTGGGAAGATGAATTGATTTTGGGTGAAGGTTTGAAGTTGTGGTGATTGATATGGGTGAAATGGGGTATTATATAGGGAATTTTTTTTTTTTTTTTTTAATTTAATAAGAGCCCAACGGCTCTTTGTATAAAACCAAGACCACTTTACCAAGACCACTTTAATGCTTACAAGTTACAACCCCCTAAGTCATTTTGTTCAAAGATTTATCTTATTATTGTAATAATGTTATTTTGTGTTAAAAAGGTTCATAGTATAGATGAAAAGTATTTGCAGTTCAACCCTGACAAGACCATTTCAACCCGTTTCATAAAGTGACTAATTTCAACCTAAATTCGTTTTGACCTATTACTCGCCTGCCCGATAAGGGTGTGCATGGGTTGGTTTGGATCGGTTTTGGCCCAAAACCGTACTCACAAATCGGTTATGGTTAAGTCGATGATGACTAATGGTTTTAGAAGTTGAACTGAAATTGGTCGTGAGATGTTTGGGCTTGACCAAAATAACCCAAAACAATGCTTTACTAAATCTCCCGCAATGTAATTGGGGTTGAAATGTTTTAAGGAATCCTTATAATATCCCAGCCATGCAATGGTTTTACTAAATCTTCAGTTATGGATTGGTTAAAGGTAGCGGGTTGGGCCGGTTAACCGTGTTTTTACTAATTTGTGGGTCGGTTCGGTTTTTTAAAAAAGTCAACCAACCCATCAGTTTTTGGTTAGGTTTGGTTATATCGGCTCGGTTATATAGGTTCGTTTAATTCGGTTTTATGCACACCCCTAATTTTGTAGTCTAGCTCATCTTGGAATGTTTCATCTTAACAGCAACAATTACAAGCATTGCTTGAGACACTGAGTCACACAGAGCCACATTATGTTCGTTGTGTCAAACCAAATAATCTTTTAAAGCCTGAAATTTTTGACAAGCCGAATATATTACAACAACTTCGATGCGGCGTAAGTTTAGCATTTCTAGGGTTTTCATGTATCCAATTTTATATACTTGTTCTTGCATATTGAGGACACAAGTAGGCAATCGAACAACGAACGAACATGTACTTTTAAACGAATGGCTTTTCTTGTTCATGTTCATTCGTTAATATTTTAAACTAATGGTTCACGAACATAAACGAACACCTACCAAAAGTAAACGTATTCCCAAGTTAAAAGTCTAATATATCGAGATCATTACATCCAGTAGTTCAAAAGTAAACAAAGATACTCGAGCAAATGTTTTTCTAAGACGAAATGCAAATTGATTTTTAAATTAATCAGTAACAAATTTATTTGAACCAATATTTAAACGAAGGAACATAAAGGAATGGATAGTTGGATACAATCAAACGGGCATAACCGAACGTAAAAGAACAAACAAGACATGTGTTTCATTCACAATGAACAAAAAGTTGTGTAATGAATGAACATAAACGAACTTCCAACCGAACATTCAATTTGTTTAGAGGCCTAACCACAAGTCATGCTATTTCAGGGAGTTATGGAGGCAATTAGGATCAGTTGTGCGGGTTTCCCTACTCGTAAACCGTTCCATGAATTTATAGAACGTTTCAAGATTCTTTCACCTAATGTTGTATCATATAGGTAGTACCATCGACTTTAATGTACTTAAACATAATTTTATTAACAATTACTTATCTGCTTTTAACTGTAGTGATGAAATAGAGGCTTCAAAGGTATTATTACAGAAGGCGGACCTTGAAGGGTATCAGGTACTCGAAAAATTTTCTTTTTAAGTTGCAGTTTCAAGTGCTAAGTTTTATATGGTGTGAATATTCTTACAGGTGCAATGTTATTGATTAAAACTCTTGCAGATTGGTAAAACGAAAGTGTTTTTAAGAGCGGGACAAATGGCAGAAATTGATGCTCGTAGAGCCGAGGTTTTAGGAAGATCCGCTATCAAAATCCAGAAAAGGTTTCGTGGGTATTCTACGTGCAAGAAGTTTATCTTGTTACGATCTTCAGCTGTACTTATACAAACTATATGTAGAGGTATACACAACTATTACCTTTCTAGCAGTACAGTTTCTGGTTAAAGTTGTTTCAAATGGGTCGGATTGACCCGCATACATTCTTTCCAGTTTTTAAAAGAATTACTTGTGATTTTGAAAACACTGTTATATCTAATCTTTGAATAGAATGATTTTGGAGGTTGTATGTAGGCTTGTAAATGAACCAAACAATCACGAACGGAGCATGCACTTGTTAGTTTGTTTAACTTTAACCGAACAAACGGTCGAACACGGACATTTAAACGAACGGGGTTTTTCTGTTCACGTTCATTCATTAATATAATCAACTGTTCGTGTTCGTTTATGTTTTAACAATATAAAGGAACTGGCATATTGAGCTAAAACTAGTTAAAAGTAATGTGAAGAGCAAAGTTTTGGGCCTAAAAGGTTATTAAAACTAGACTAAGTTGTAACTGGCCAAATTTAAACTAATGAACATTAATGAACGCAAATGAACAAATGTTCACGAACATAAATGAACGAACAGAACGTGTGTTCATGTTCATTCGTTCAACTAAATGACAAATATTTTAGTTCATGTTCGTTCATTTATTAAATAAACGAACTTCCCGCCAAGCGGTTCACAAGTGGTCATTGAACGTTCAGTTCGTTTACAAGTCTAGTTGTATGCATTAAAAGCAAACAATCTTTTAGCTAATGTTTTTTTACTCAATTCATTTGAGATAAAACACAACCCAAACTGGCCATCTAATAAGTGAGCGGATCAACTGTAACATTTTATAGGGAAAATGGCACGTCTTTGTTATGAGCGTCGAAGGAAACAAAGGGCATGTTTGAGGATTCAGAAAAACGCACGCATGCATCGTGAGAGAACTCGTTACAAATACATGAGTTCTTCAGTTATTTTTATTCAAAATGGAATGCGTGGAATGGCTGCACGCAATGCATATAATCATAAAAGGAAAACAAAAGCAGCAATTGGTATCCAGGTATTATCTTTGACTTAACATTTTTTCCGCAGAATCATACTCACTATTTTTATAACTGAATTGCAATGTACAAAACTGTCCATAATACCAAATATTTTATTTACCATTTTCAGTTTTTGTATAAAGGTGTTGGTATTTTTGTTAATTCTGGGGAAAATAATTAACAGGTCAGCCTGACCCATATGTCCCCCTTTCAAAATTGCCCATTTGGACATGAATTTGTTTTGACTCGTTACCCAACACATCCATTTTGCCACGTCTAATTTTAATCATCTAGTAAAGAAGCCTGGTCATAGGTTTTTTTCTTAAATTTATATTTCTCCATAATGAATTTGCAGAGTCGATGCCGGCGACATATGGCACGGAGTCGTTATTTAAAAACAAAGAAAGTAGCAGTTTACGCGCAGTCTATTTTAAGGAAAGACTTGGCACACGTAGAATTAAGAAGGCTTAAAAAGGTGACTCAAGATTTAATGACATCTTTCTCTTCCAAATTATTTTTAGTTACACCAAATTCTAAATATTTTTAAATATCTAATACATTGATGTGGAAGCTGGTTTTAACACTCTGTTTTTTTTGCATGCATAAATATGTATTGTTGTAGATTGCAAGTGACACTAGTGCTCTCCAAGATGCCAAATCTAAATTGGAACAAGAAGCCAAAGAACTGGCCATGCGATTGCAGGAGGAGGAACGCAATAGGGTAAGTATACTTTCAACCAAATCGAAACAAAAACCGATGGTTTCGTTTATGTTTGGTTTGAGCTCAAAACCAACCATGCACAACCGTAATGGGCATGTGATTGGGTAACTGGTCACAACGGGTTCAGTTTAAACCCGTAGGCTTTATGGTTCAAGTCAGGTTGACTCGAAACAATATTTGCTGACCTTTTTTCTGTAGGCTGAGATGGAGGAAGCTAAAAAGAAGGAAACTCTGAAGCTAGAGTCTGCTGTAAAGGAGATGGAAGCTCAAATGGTGCCTAATAACCTTCTAACAATATGTTCTGCTTCTTGGTTCACACACAAAACAGTTAAAAATATATTGCAAATTTTGGTTTTAATTTATTTTTGATTGTTTTAGGCTGATATGGTGGAAGCTAAAAATAAGGAAAATGCAGAACTGCAGTCTGCTATAAAAGAGATGGAAGTTAAATTGGTGATCTATTATGTTCCAGGAACTTTTATTTCTTGTCACATAAAAAGGATTTTTAGTTTTGACAATATTTTCTTTTTGTTTGCTTTTGATTGTTTGAAATGCTTTCAATTGGTGCTTCATACATTTCTAAAAAAATGTTCTGCTTCTTGTTTCATGATACATTAAAAATAAATATTACAAAATTTGGTAATAATTTATTATTCTAATGTTTATTTTTGATTGTCTGATCTGTTTTGAATATTTTTAGGCTGATATGGAGGAAACCAAAAGTAAGGAAAATGCACAACTGCAGTCAGCTATCAAAGAGATGGAAGTTCAGTTGGTACACAAAATGGAATTATAGTTTTGACATGATTCTTTTTCCTTTTGTTTGCTTATGATTGTTTAACATGCTTTCAAAATTTGTAGGCTGAGATGGAGGAAGCTAAAAATAAGGAAAGTGAAAAACTGCAGTCTGCTATAAAAGAGATGGAAGCTCAATTGGTACTCGCTTTGTGACACACGTAATTATGAGATCACCAACAAAAACTTGTTTTTTTTAACTTTTTTTTGTGCATCCAAATTTCTAGGCCGGCATGGTGGAAGCCACAAATGAGGAAAAGGCCAAATTGCAGTCTGCTATAAAGGAAAAGGAAGCTGAATTGGTGATTTGTTCCTTTTAATAACTCGTTCTACTTCTTAACGCACAAAACCATAAAATCAATTGCAACTGTTTTATTTTGTTTTTAGTAGTTTGATTTGGTTTTGATTTTGTAGGCTGTTATGGAGGAAGCTAAGAAAAAGGAAACTGCAGAGCTGCAATCTGCTATAAAAGAGATGGAAGTTCAATTGGTACTCGCTTTGTGACACACAAAGGATGTAATTATGAGATCACCAACAAAAACTTTTTTTTTTTAACTTTTCTTTTTGTGCATCCAAATTTCTAGGCCGGCATGGCGGAAGCTACAAATGAGGAAAAGGCCAAATTGCAGTCTGCTATAAAGGAAAAGGAAACTGAATTGGTGATTTGTTCCTTTTAATAACTTTTTCTACTTCTTAACGCAAAAGAAAATAAAATCATTTGCAAATGTTTTATTTTGTTTTTAGTAGTTTAATTTGGTTTTGATTTTTGTAGGCTGTTATGGAGGAAGCTAAGAAAAAGGAAACTGCAGAACTGCAATCTGCTATAAACGAGATGGAAGTTAAATTGGTACTTCGTAATACTTTTGATACGTAAAGCATGAAATAAGATATCCTAGACTTAGGCTTGTAAACAAACTGAACATTCAGGGAACCGCTTGGTGGGAAGTTCGGTTATTTAATAAACGAATGAACGTGAACAAAGTTTTTTAGTTCAATTAGATAAACGAACGGACATGAACACATCTCTTGTTCGTTCATATATGTTTGTGAGTGTTCATTTATGTTCGTTAGTTTACACTCATTCATTAATATATTCATTTAAATGTTTTAGGCCATTACTGTATAGTTTCATTTTAATAGTTTTTTAAGTCCAACACATTGTTGACATTTACTTTTAATTGGTTTAGCTCACTTACCGTCGTTCATCTATGTTCAGTTACGTTCGTGAACTGCTCGTTTATACAATTAAAAAACGGACATAAACAAACCCGAACACGTTCATTTTCTTAATGAACGGACGCAGACAACAAAACCCTATTCATTTAATTCTTCGTGCTTGATTGTTTGTTCGGTTAAAGTTAAACGAATGAAAGGACACGAATTTACTCCGGTCATATTCGTTCGGTTCCTTTACAAGCCAACCTAGAGTGCAAAACTTTAGGTTTTACTTAATTTTTACATTTGCTTTTGATTTGTTGAAGTGCTAAACTTTTGTAGACTGAAATGGAAGAAACTAAAAAAAAGAAACTGCCGAACTGCAGTCTGCTATAAAAGAGAAGGAAATTCAATTGGTACCTCATAATATTTTTGATACATAAAGCATACAATAATATTATTTTTTTTGTTTTAATTCGTTGAATTGCTAATATTTTGTAGGCCGAGATGGAGGAAACTAAAAATAAGGAACATGCAAAGTTACTGTCAACAATAGAAGAAGTGAAAGCTCAATTTCAAGATACCAAAGAACTGCTTGATGCTACAAAGAAAGAAATGGAGCAAGTTCGTGCTGCTGACAATGAGAAAATAGAAACTCTTACTATTGACAATGAGAAACTCAAGGTTAACTTTTAAAGTCAAATATGTCTTTTTATACAACCTTTTATAATATAATATGTTATATGCAGGATGTAGTTAGTTCATTGGAACTGGAAACTAGTGAAACACAGAAGAAGTATGAAGAGACCAGTAAGTTAAGTGAAGAGAGGTTAAAAGAAGCTATGGATGCAGAAGCAAAGATAATTGATTTGAAGCTTGACATGAAAAGGTTGTATATTACATTAAAACTTTATTATTTTTCACTTTAAATCGGAGGAAATGAGTTTCTTACTTATATGCTTTTTTATTTCGTTTTTTAGTCCTCAAGAAAGGATTGCTGACCTGGAAGCAGAAGACCAGATTATAAGGCAAAAGGTAATGTTAAAGGTCCATGTCAGCTGCCACGTCACTTTCTTAGATAAGCTATAATGACAAGTGTTAAATTTGCAGGAAGGTCATAGTGGCAGTCCTTCAAAGAAGTTTGATAGCAACTTGACACAATCCACCATAGGAAGGGAACGCGTACGTTTTTACACTATCTCTTTAATTTATTTTTCATCTAATTGTATTTTTTTCATATAGGAACTGGTTGATAATGTTATGAAAAGTGCTACACAAGATTTAGGATTTTCTCAAGGGAAGCCGGTTGCTACATATGTTATATACAAAAGTCTTTTGCACTGCAAAGCTTTTGAACCAGATATAACTACCATTTTTGATCGGACCATCCAGATGATGGGTGCTTCTATAGAGGTCTGTGTTTATATAATTTTACCTTTGACATATTTATAATTAGTAATTACTAATTAGATTATGTTATTACATATTTTTCAGAAAAGCGAAGAAATTAAACATATGGCTTATTGGCTCTCTGTCACATCTACATTGTTGTTTTTGATTCAAAAGACTTTAAGTCCGAGTCCTCCTAAACCTCAGCAGCCGACATCATTATTTGGAAGGATGACACAAGTACTCTTTGTTTCTAAATACAAACTCGTTTTCTAGTAAACTGGTCAGGTGTGTTGGGTAATGGTTGAAAAGTTTCAAGTTGAAATGGGTAGGCTTGTAACGAACCGAACAAATATGAATGGGCCTGTTCATGTTTGTTCATTTAACTTTAACTGAACACACGAACGTAGTTTTCTTGTTCGTGTTCATTTGCTAAGAAAATGAACGTGTTCCTTGTTTACACACGGACGAACTTAGACAAACATACACTAACAGAACATAAACGAACAATCATAAATGCACATTAATGAACGAAAAAGACATCTGTTCATGTTTGTTCGTTTAACTAAATGAACAAATATGATTTTCGTGTCTGTTTGTTTATTAAATAAACGAACTTCCCGCTGGATGATTCACCGAATGTTCAGTTTGTTTAAAGGTCTAATCATAGGTCATTTTATTGTACGGGGTGGTTTGGCCGCATATACTTCTGTTGATTTTTTTATAAATTTTATAAATAATCATGATTACTAAACAATATTATTACAATAATAATCTAAATCTTTAAGTTTCAACATGTTTGACCCATTTGCATGTAACGGGTGAAGATTTTCAGCTTTCTTAGTGAATCATTTGTATACAGGAAACTAAGGGGGAGAGGGGTTAATACGTCTTGAATCTCATTGAACTAAAATTGGTGGATTTATGGGATACTTTGATTTATTAGAATTGTTATTATATAATATATTTTTTAATATTTATAGGGATTTCGATCAGCATCGATCATTAGTATAGTGTGCCACGTGGAAGTCAAGTACCCAGCTTTGCTTTTTAAAAAACAACTTGCTACATATGTTGAAAAATTATATGGGTTTATTCGTAACAACTTAAAGAGAGATTTGTCACAACTTATAGCCTCTTGTATTCAGGTACCATATGTTTGTTATAAGTTTTATTGCAATTCAAACCATCATATGTTGTTGTATATGATGCTAATTTTTGCAATTTGTAAACAATTCAGGCACCGATAACATCAGATGGTAAAGTTTTTCCAGTTGAATTTTGTGATAGCATCATTGAAAGTTTCGATTGCCTGCTTGATACATTAAAAGAATGCTTTGTAGGTTATTTTTTTAAAATTTTTATTAAGGTTACTTGTATGCTCGTTGTTTTAACCATCTCAACATAATTTATTAGGTGCCAATAGTCATTATTCAGAAGATATTTTCTCAAGTTTTTTCATTCATTGATGTACAGCTTTTCAACAGGTAACTATTCTGTTCATGTCAAACTAGTTATCTCATTTCCTAGACTGTAAATATTGTAATTGCCATGTCAGCTTTCTTCTACACAAAATGTGTTGCACATTACCAAATGGGAAGTATGTGAAAGAAGGATTGGCTAAACTAGAGCTTTGGTGTTCTAAAGTCACAACAGAGGTATTCACTTAGCTTGTTTAACTTTGACCAAAAAACAATCAAACATGAACATCGAAGCGAGTGTAGTTTCTTGTTCGTGTTCGTTCGTTAAGAAGGTGGGCATGTTTGTGAACATATATATTTGTTCGTTAATAGTATAAACAAATGGTTCACGAACGAACATAACTTAATATGGATGAACAAACATAATTATGTGAACACTAATTAAAAGTAAACATGAACATTATTATGTTGGACCATTGACGAATACAGAAATTTTGAGTATGAGAGGCAAAATATGAGTCGGTCAAAATTGGTTCGATAAAAGACGGGTCAGGTAAAAACAAGTGACGATCAATAATATTAAAACCGTTATATATAACTTACAATCATGGTTATTAAATATACTAGAAAAAGGACTAAACAATACATATTAACATAAACATTCAAATTAACCTAAACGAACAGAATGGCTAACATAAACAAACCTAACCTACAAAGTATTTATAACAAAAAAAAAACAAAAGTAATCATTTAAAATTTCCGTGTTGCTTAAAAAAGTAACATAAAAGTTTTCAAACACCATTAAAATCTTGAAATTGCTTGGTCAAAGTGTTGATGGGAGGTCTCGGTAGGGTTTTTAAGTTTAATTAATTTAGTTTGCTGATATTAAACACTTTTGTTTAGTTTATTATAATAAGTAGTGAAATGGGCCTATGCATGAAAAGAATTGTGCCCCAACCAAGCCCCAAATCTCTATAAAAGTTGGGTTGAATCTTTAATAAAAGAGCATTGTGGTAAATATATACGTATGCATTCATGGGCCTGCACAACACCTTGGATCCACCTCTGTGTTGGACCTAAAAATTGATAAAACTAGTGTAAATTGTAATTATGATATTTTAAATTGATAAACTAAACAAATTGTAATGGGCTGAAGCTTTTTAATGAATATGTAAACAACCGAACATAAATGAACAAACAAAACATGTATTCATGTTCGTTTTTAGCTAAATAAATGAACATAAATGAACTTTATGTTGAAAGGTTCACGAATGTTCGTTCTGTCCGTTTACAGGCAAACTTTCACTATTTTGTTTAAAGATGGCAAGATGGGTGAGTCGGTTGGGTTGGGTAGCCGGTCAAAACGGGTCATCCTTAGTACAGAATGAAAGCACCTTTTTGGTCCAATTATAAAATTTGATTACAAAAAACAATATTATTAGAATATTAATCTAAATCGTTGAATAAAGCTACTAAGAAATGGTTATGCATTACGACTTTCACCCCGTTTGACTTGTTCTGCCCATTTGATCCGTACCCTTTTCTGTTAAGTGTTTTGTTGAACCCATCTGAGTTAAAAATAACACTAACCACTCATTGAATCAGTATGCAGGCTCATCAATGGATGAAATTAACCGTGTAAGGCAGGGAGCTGAATTTTTGGTATGTAATAAAATAAATTATATTATTTTCTCTATTTTTCAATTTCGAGTAACAATTCTTTACCTTTTCATTTTAGGTTACAAAAGAGAAATCTAAAATCACATACGACGAGTTCACAACTAAACTATGTCCTGTAAGTCACCCGTTGTGTTTTTTATATATCATGAACTGAATGCCTAACTTTAGTTGACACAGGTTCTAAGTATCCAACAACTTTACAGGCTCTGCACTTTCTATTTAAATGATAAAGATGACACACATGGTGCCTCACCTGAAGTAAGGATAATAAAAATATTATATTTGGTCATTGTTATTTGTTTACCTCTCAAACAATTAAATTATTATTGACTTTCTACAGGTTATTTCCAAGTTAAAAGTTCTAATGTCAGAGGACTCCAATGATCCTGATAGTGACTCCTATTTGGTAGATGACACTTCTAGGTATATATTAACTATATACACTGAGGATCATTACATAATACTTAATTATCGCGAGAACAGAAAGAAAATACCCAAATCGTTTAAATTCAATTCTTTTTTATACATATTAAATACAAATGTGTACGTTATGACCACCACACTAATGTGTTCGTAAGTTTTTCATAATTTTAACCATGTAGGTAATATAATCCAAACATGACTTAGTGACTTACACATGTGTAGGTTCTATATATAAACGAAATTTGTTTCTAATTTTGTTTTGTATTCCAAGAGAGATGAATACACATTCCATTTCAACCATTTTTTTTAAATATTATGGATTTGATTCATATTAAAAAAAAGTAACACATTTAGTCCCTTGCCTTGGATGGGGTTATCTTTTTCTGTTAAGTTGGTATAAATTGACCAAAATACCCTTACTCTTACAAGTATTATTCAAGAGAGAGAGAGAGAGTAGAAAGAAATCTGTTTAAATTAGGTGGTGGGTCCCATTTATAATCTACTTTTTAAATTTTTTTGTTGCCATTGTAAAGGGTATTATAGTCATTTTATTAGTTGAACAGGAAAAGATAACTACATCCAACGCATGGGATTAAATGGTGTTCCTTTTTTGAAAATCACTTGACTGAAGGCGTAATTTCTGAAAATTATGCATCAAATTCATAATATAAGGGACCAACCGTGCAATTCGTTCTTTATTATTTTTTTTAAAATACTCAATATATTGAACAAAAGGATCCAATTACAATAGAGAGGTGGCTGCTCCGCCACCCCCTTTTGAATAGCAAACCCGATCTTGCGAAAATCTGTGTTCTACCTAGAACCCTCCCCTTTATATACAATGCAATGAAATATAATTTACATTTTTAAAACGTGTGTGAATTGTTTTTATTTTTGCAGCCTGGCATTCCCGGTTGACGAACTTGGTAAATCCATTAACGTGAAAGATTTTACAAACATAAAACCTCCCGCTGAACTCCTTGAAAAACCCGAGTTTCAATTTTTAGTGGAGTAAGGCTTGTGGGTCTGTTTGCATTGCTTCCATTTTCGGTTACTCTTGTGATCAGGTCAAGTCAAAAAGTCAAGATATACTCCCAACCTGACCCAAATTAAGGAACCTCGGTGCATCATCGGTCATGCATAATACCCCCTCGAACCCACCAAACGTCTTGCTTTTGTACATAGCATATCTTTTCGACCTTGATCAAGACATGGCCTTTTGGCCTTTTAACAAGATCATCCCGTGTATTGGATGAAACATGATGCACTGGCTAATGGCTTTATGATTCAAACTAAGGCGGCAAAAGTTGCAGTGGATTTTAACCAATCAAGCGTTTTGAAGTGGTCAAACCCATTAGCCATTGGCAAAGCATCAAATGGATCTGTTAACCTGCAGGCTACCATTGGGACACACTGAGGTCAATCTCTCCTATGCGAGAAAGGTCTGGGAAGATAAACTTCCCTTACAGAGCAAAATGGGGGCATATCATGTTGTACAATGTGCATAAAAAGTTATACAACTCAAAGGAACTTTCTTGAGATGATGATCCTCACGAAACGGAACCATTTGATTTTAAGCATAGTCATGTGTAGAGCAGCCTGCAGTTATTGTTGTTCATATATATATTTTTAGTTTTTTACCCTCTTGTTAGTATATATATATATATAGTTGCTATTCTCCACTCCATATATAACCCTATTCATGCACTGAAGAAGGAAATCATCAGTTTATAGCTTACATAAAGTTTAAAGATAGTATGTTTTTACAAAAATATCACAAAACATATATTGATCTGAATTGTTATATAAAAATTTGCATAAATTATTAGTTTGACAATGATCAAGTTGAACAGCAGATGAGGTTATGTTTTGACATCGAATGACCAACTTAAATACTGTTATAAAATAGGTGATATTATGTCTTAATGATATGTTATGAAGAGTTATAATGGGTCATATTGGTCTTACGAATTGTAATTGCTCTTAATGAAGTGTGACGGGGCCTTAACAATATATAACATGTCATGCTGTTCTTAAAGGGTTAGAACCGGCTGTTAGCGTGTTATAGTGAGTCATGTTAGTTCTTACAGAATATAATGGATCATACGTGTTCTAATGGTCCATATCCAGTATTGCGAGTCTTAATATCCGTTAATGGAGAATGGCGGTCTTTATTAGGTTCAATGTGTTAGATTTGATGAACATTACCCGTGACAAAGTTATAATGAGTCATAGTGACTCATGCATATTGTGTTAAAAGAGTCATCGTTGATGTTTGGTTAATTTTAACGTGTAAGATTTCGCATTGGATTTAACCAATCAATAACAGTGACTTTGTTTAACCATAATTAATTAATGTTGTTTCACAATGTCTAAAGTGGTCTTGCTTTGATTAAGGTTAACTTTATATATATTGGGTGTTATGAGTTTAATTTTGTCAAATATTTTTCAACTACACCTGTTTGGTAAGTAAATAACCTCCCATGCATGCATTTCCACAAATAAATGGTAGACCAATATCATAGCATTAATTTCATAATCTTTTCATAAAATTACACTGAACACAAAACCCCTATTTAATCTTCAAAATGCATCATTTCCTAACACTAAACCTAAACCAAACCGCCATGAAACCCGTGATCATCTTCTTCACCACACTCGTTTGTACGCTTGCAGCAACAACTGCAAAGCGTTGTATCTGGTCAGATGGTTGGACCATCAATGTGATCAATGAGATCGATAGCGTTCACAGAGTTCAAGTCCACTGCAAATCCAGAGACGACGATATCCGCATGAAAGACCTCGCATTTCATGAATCTGTTGATTGGTCATTCTGTGACAACATTTTTGAACCAAGTACTCTTTACTTTTGCCATGCATATAAGGCTTATGATCAAGAACAAGTTTTTGACGTGTTCAATCGCAATACGGTCAATCCGATCAGCAAACTTTGTGGTGAGCCGGACAGCAATAGAGATTACTGGAGATGCAGTTGGTTGCTTAAGTCTGATGGGATATACATCGTCGATCGGACTGAAGGCCATGGCCGGTATAAGGCATAACTGGAACAATACACCGGCGGCTTTGATATATGATGATGAAGGTCTCTAGTTAATTACGTAGATGTTAACAAATTATCTTGTTCATGTATTGAGTATTAAGTTTATTGAATTATAAGTATCTTGCTTTTGGTTTAATAAGAATAAACTTTAAAGTTTGTTTGTCTATTTGATTAGTTAAAGTGAATAAAATGTCTATTTGACCAACTTCTTTTGTCAATGTTCATTGTGTACGTATTTCGTCGACCTGCACACTTTTTATTCATTACTCGAAAGGGATTTTAACCAATTAGATTTCGTCACTTGTCCAAGAAATCTCGTAAGAGGCCAATAAATTCTCGCCGAAGGCCTAAAGAATCATGTTGGCTCCAACGAATAAACCAAGATTATCAAGATGATGAGGAATGGACTAAACTTTGAAGATAAAGAAGATAATGAATGAAGACTTGGACTAAACTTATAATGCTTTTTAATTATTTTTTTTTTAAATTTTAAACTATATTCAGCAACTTTGTATTCGTATAGTTTCACCTAACACGTGCCTATTTTTGTTTTTTGAATTCAATATGTGGTACTCTAATACGCTCTTATACAAGCTTAAAATACACATTTTCATTTTTTAGTTTTTATTTACAATGTCTACACATAATTAAAAAAACAAAAATAACCGAACCGAACCCATAATTAACCAGAAAACCGAATGGTTTGTATATTCAAATAACCGATTACTTCGGTTTCGGTTTGGGTTTTGTCTAATAACCGAACCGTGCTCAGCCCTATAATATAGATTCCATCTATGCATTCTTATGGGGTTCTTTATTAGAAATTTAACATACCAATCTCTACGAGATTTTTAAAAACATTGGGGTCAAGAGACCCCGGCCCGGCGGCCCACGTAGTGTGGGTCCGCTCATGGTTGTTATCCCAACAACAACTCATGGCAAAATCTGCTCTAAATTTTCGGCATAAAAATTCATTTTGTACATAAAATAAGTGATCATATATACATCCATGCATGCATTTCCAGAAATAAACGATAGGCTAGCAAGCAATATTGTAATATGATTAGTGGTGCACCTTTCAAATCCTTAATTGCCATTCATTCAATTAATCTTTATAAACTCATTAACAAAACCCCCTTATTTAATCTGCATGCATATACAATTCATCATTAACTTCGAACCGAATTAATGGAGAAACACAAACCCTTGATCATCTTCTTCACCACATTTGTTTGCATGATTTCAGCCGCATCCGCAAAGTATTGTTGGGACGCTGGTTGGGCCATCAGTGTGGTCAACAATTGCCATGAAAGAGTTCAGGTTCATTGCAAATCCAAAGACGACGATATTGGCTTGAAAGACCTCGGATTACATGAATCTGTTGATTGGAAGTTCTGTGAGAACATTATTGAACCGAGTACTCTTTTCTTCTGCCATGCATATAAAGGTAATAAAGAACAAGTTTTTGATGTGTTCAATTATGATAAGATCAGACCGCATTGTTGCGAGCGTGACAAAAATTTAGAATACGGGAGGGTCAATTGGCTGCTTAATGAAGACGGGATTCATTTTATTGACCGGTGTGGTGCTGTAGATAAGGATGTTAAGATGCATGACTGGAACAATAGAGCACTACAAGAAGAAATCTGTTATGACCCTGCCTTCCTATCCCGACGACATATGTCGTCGTCATCAGAATAGGATTTGACCAGATTTCATTTATGACCAACTTTAACCCGGTGACATGTTGTCAGGATAGGTTTAGCAGGAATTTTGTGAAAACTTATCCTGGTAACATGTCGTCATGAAAAAGTAATTACTTTTTATTTTTGAATTTCTTTTAATGTTAGTAGAGGGAAAATATTGATTTCTTTTATTATGTAACTATTGATTTGTTAGGTGATGGGATTATTGAATGGAATGAAAAAATTGTTAGTGTTTGTAATTTTTTGGGCTTGAAAGTTGGGGGTTTTCATAAGTGGGATGTTCATATATAAGTACACATTCAATATAAACTTAATCATTCATTTCTGGGTTCAATTATTTTAGCGTTTATGTTTGATTTAAGAAACTGTTAAAGCTGCTTGAGCTGATTTTTTTTTCGGGGTTTCGGGTTGTTCGAGTTGGGGCTTAATGGAACCTAACCAAGTACCCATTTTTACCCGTTATATATCACACATATATGACCAAATTTACAAACTTTTATCAAGAAAATACAAGTTTAAGTTATAAAGATTATTACTTTTTTTGTCGTCCTCTTCCACCTTCCTTTAAAGGCTGCAATCAGGGCTCAAACCAGGTGTTCCAGCTGCAGCAACAATTTCCTCTTCTGATATAACCATTACAATATCACAAATGAAATGAAAGTGCGTTTATCGTCAAATTGGTCGATATGGGTCGTGTTTTATCTCAAATCAAACAGCCTCCTAAGTTGTCGTCATTAAAGTACTTGCATTATTAAGAAAATGAAAATGTCTATGTTCGTTTATGATTGTACGCTAATAATATAAGTGAATGGTTCATGAACGTAAACAAATGATTAAGTAAACATAGATGAATGAATATAGTTGAGCTAACACCAACTAAAAGTAAATGTGAAGTTGTGAACAATAATGTGCTGGGCTAGTTATTAAAACAAGACTATATTGTAATTGGACGAAAATGATTAAATAAATATATCATAATATCAATGAACGTAAACGAACAAACTTTAACAAGCGTAAACCAACAAACACAAATGAGATAAACGAACAAAGATAAAATGTACAGGCGTACAGGAACATAAATTAACGAACGAGACATGGGTCATGTTCGTTCGTTTGACTCTACGAACAAAAACTTTATTCATATTCCCGTCAAACAGTTCATGACCGGTTCACCGAACATTCAATTCATTTGCAACCTACTTGCCACCTCTGCACCATATGATATCGCATATGCGTGTGACAGATTTAGAAAGAAAAATAAATCTATTGTGCCTCTGCTCTTCAAATATTTTTAAGATACTGGTCAAGTTGTTGAATATGAGCATAAACATCTCAGACTTCATACTTTAGAATCACATAAACATCTCAAAACTTTGGATACTGATGTTCGGGTATTTTGTATATATATTAGCGTATTAATTATGTAGTTTTATTGAATATATTGTTAGAACTTTGGTACTTCATACGTGCTTTTGTATTTCAGGTAATTGATCGTTAAAGATTCTAAGTTGGAGACCTGTACGAGCATGGAATGAGTCAACTTAAATACGATAATGAGTCAATTAGATTGAATAGATATCGTATTCAATCTAACCAAACAGTTATATGACTAATTATCTAGCAACTGGTAACAGATCGTTCAGACCAACGTAAACCTAAACCGACCGAACACACAGAAATACTAAATATCAATAATCATATATCAATCATCAATAACAAAACATAAGTATTCTTAATCACATGAGAAAAACTGTAAATGGTTACAAACTATACATCTCGGGTGCGATTCTAGGAGATGTAGGATGGCCGGGACTTGAAAGTTTGTTGTCCCTGCACTCGTTCCTGTGGAACAAACGGGGATGCTCCGTCTGAGATGGAAATTTGAAAAATTTTAGCCCGATAGTACCTCGAGCAAACGGGGAAATTTGGAAATTTGGAAATTTGGAACAAACGGGGATGCCTTGGCCTTCATTATATTTTAACCCTGTGTGATGAAATCCAGTTCGTTATCGAGTTGTATATAGTCAGTTGTTGAGCATAGTACACAATGTACGTATGTCTCGGTTTAGTTGTAGATATGTGTTTGTCAGAGTTGTATAATTATATGCTTCAGTGTATTGTCTATTAGTAAAAAAAATAAAAAAAAAATGGAGATAAAGAAAAAAAGATGTATGTTTATATTCAGTTATGTATTATGTAGTTCTTTGAAGTTCGTTTAAAAAAAAGTCAGTTCTTATTCAGTTATGTAATTAGCAGTCTGTTTATTTTTTATTAATTGTTTGTGTATTTGTAAACTGGGTTTCATTCACCTTAGTCACTAAATATGCCTATTCCGCACCCAACCTAAGCCTCAGCAAAACCCTAGTCCGAGTCTTTATGCAACCGGTGGGTAATGGGTGGAGATAAGACTGACCTGCAAGCTTATTAAGTTGTAACTCATATTTGGTATTTGAGGGCAGAGACATATACTGGCACATCTTTTGCTAGTCCAGATATTAAACCGAGAGGAGTGTTGATAGTGTGAGGGGTATGAACATGTATGCCTTAACAGGAAACAAAGTACACTCGTCTGGGCGGCTCTATTGTTTTTATAATATCATTTAACCTTATTTGTGGGATGTCAATCTAGAAAGTATCAGTCTGGAAAACTGGGTATGACCTTAAACCTTACTAGTATTAATGGCGATAATCTGTATACCTATGATGGCGGTTGATGTTTGCTTTAGAGTTTGCTTGAGGGCAAGCAAAAGATAAGTGTGGGGATGTGATGTTCGGGTATTTTGTATATATATTAGCGTATTAATTATATAGTTTTATTGAATATATTGTTAGAACTTTGGTACTTCATACGTGCTTTTGTATTTCAGGTGATTGATCGTTAAAGATTCTAAGTTGGAGACCTGTACGAGCATGGAATGATATATCGGGAAGACCGAAGCATTATTTGATGTCTTGGGAAGTGTTTCAAGGATTCGGGAAGAGTATAGATGAGTGATCATAAGCCGATGCTAAAACTGAACAAGATGGGTTGACAAAATGCGACCTTAAAGTAAAACGAGCATATCCTGAGCTAGAAAATGAGTTACGGGAACCATATTATATGAATTTTGGGTTTCTCGACGAGAGGAATCTGAAAATGAGGTTTTATTATGTCGCGGTATGCGATGGGATGGTCATATGGCCATCGCGTACAAAAGACGGGAAAATTAGGTTTTAAGCATATTTTTCATTCTAAACAACCCTAACTCCGTTTTTACGAACCAAAGGCGATTTCCAGCAGTCCTATAGGCGATTTCCACTATCCTAGATCGTGTCAAGACCTCCCGCATGATCCCTATCATCCGTATCGAAGATTTAATGATGTCTAGGCTCGGCTAATCTCCTAGAATCGCACCTGAGATGTATAGTTTGTAACCATTTACAGTTTTTCTCATGTGATTAAGAATACTTATGTTTTGTTATTGATGATTGATATATGATTATTGATATTTAGTATTTCTGTGTGTTCGGTCGGTTTAGGTTTACGTTTGTCTGAACGATCTGTTACCAGTTGCTAGATAATTAGTCATATAACTGTTTGGTTAGATTGAATACGATAAAACGTACAATTACCCTTAACTGAGTCACACTGGCAAGGACTGTTTGATAACCAGTGTCGTGTGTAAAGTAATTGTTGACGTCTAAGGTTTTGTCTGGTTGATCAGTTTTCAGTTAATCGTTGATAATCAATCTGTTAGGTTGCATGAGATACTGTTTGGTTGCTTACTTGAATTCCTGGGTGTGATTTGCTTTGTTAATTGTTTACAACTCGCTTGTTCGTTCGTTGTTTAGTTCTATAAACTCACTTTAATTGATTGTGTGATCAGCACTAAAACCATTTACTTCATAATATTAAGTCTGTACACGAATTGCATTGACCACATACTCCTTGTGATACGATACCCTACTTTCTCTAACTATTTAGAATAATTAGGTTTTTGATTGACTCAAACGACGGTCATCAGATACAAACTCAAGAACAAGGTTATTTCAGACATCAAAAATTTATCCAAAACTTATAATTAATATATTAGTATTACTTAGAAATTAAAATATATATTTTCAGATAATATGGATATCCAAATTTTCAAAAATATCTATCTGAATTAAAAAAATTTGGGTTCAGAATTTTGGATAATTCGGGTCCAGTTTAGGATGTTTTTACACACTAGCTCCTACCCAAGGACATCATATTGATACATTTGCCGGAAATCCTTCACTAGATTATCGGCCGAAAGTATTCACTTTATACCCAACATAAGTGATCATCCATCCATCCATGTACTTCCAATAAACCATAAGGCAGCCTTGTAATCTAATTTCGAGGTGCACTATACAAATCCTTAATTACCATCATTCAACTCTTCATATACTTTTCAACATATATCCATTGAAACTCATTAACAAATACCCTTATTCAGCCTGCATAATCCATTATTTTCATACCAAAATGAAGAAACATAAACCCTTGATCATCTTCTTCACCACATATATTAGTTTATTTGATTGCTGCAAAGCGTTGTTGGAGCATCAATATTATCAACGAAAATCAATAGCAAAGACAAAGTGCAGGTTCACTGCAAATCCAAAGACGACGATATTGGCATGAAAGAGCTCGGGTATCATGAATCTGTTGATTGGAAGTTCTGAGAGTCTCTTGTTACTAGTACTCTTTACTTCTGCCATGCATATAAGGGCAATCAAGAACAAGTTTTTGATGTGTTCAACGACACGATGAAATCGCTTTGTCGAGAACATGAAAAAAAAACATTACTGGAGGTTGATTATGGAAGATGGGATATATGCATTTTCTTGATAGGAAAGCTGTTCCTAAACAAGAAATTAATAAGATGCAACATTGGAAGCATAGAGGCTAATTAGAGTTTATTCATATAATTTAGCTAAAAGAGCATGGTTATGATCATATGTAACCCTAAACCATTTTTTCGCCTTTAATTTGTTAACTAGGTTTGTAACTTTGTACCCACTGTGGTCCGGCTCAGTTTTATATAAAAATATATATATCGAAGCGTAGACAAATGTACACATTTTAAAACTTATATCGCCATTTAAGAAACCATTACATTTTGAAACTATAAAAATAAAGAAAAAGGATATCCAAGTACTGAGACTAAACGTGAAAAAAATAAGTTGCATAAACAAGAACACTTCTAAAAGTATGTTTCCTATAGTAACACACATTTTGCATAGTATAAACAAAGCATTTTTTTGATACATAAAGGAAACACAATTATTCTACTAAGCTTTACCAGAAGAAATCAAACAACAATATTTCGTGAATAGATCTCATGATTAATGCATGTGTCTTTTATTGATGCGGAAACAAATTAACTTAAATTTGGCAAAATGAAAGCAATTCCTTGTCATTCTGAAATATTTCCATATGCTGTGTTTCTAGATTCACCTGCGCTACGATACCATCTCCATTTGGAGTATCCATCAATACACAGCTACTCATGCCCAAAAATCCTAACGGTACACTTGCAAATGTTGGCTTTCCCCCTCCGAAATCGATCTTAAAATAAGGGAACCCACACAAGCTTGAACACCAATAGGACCTGTTGACAAACGTTTCTAAATCTTCCTTCCCTAAACTTGACAGATTCGAAATGTAGTCTTGAGAAGCCTGTTGCAGACTCGGGAGTCGGTTAACTTCCATCTTCGCTTTCTGTATCGCTGAAACCAACGCACTTAACGAAGTTTCACTTTCGTGCCGGGTCATGACAGACATAGTTGTGACCAAATTTCCAAACGTGGTCTCGGGCAGCCTTGGGACAAACTTATCACGCAGATTCACCGGTATAAATAATAAAGATGGCATAAAGGAGATGATCTTGAACTCGTTGCCTCCACCGCAGTTTTGTAAATTAGAGAAGTCAATACTTGGGCTCGTGTAGGATTATCGTTTATAGATAGTTTCGATCCACCAAACTCCGCCATCCCTAGGACCTTCTTCTTGAGCTCACTTAACTTTGAGTTGGGAAACACGAATTTTCGGACGGCACGGTTGGCAACGCTTGGATTTAAAACCCCAGCAGCTGGTGGAAGAGAGTTCTCGGTGGCAGATTGGGATTGAATAAAATGAGGGTTAAGTGCGAGTACTTGTTTGTGATCAGTGGAACCATAACGTGCAACTGAAGCCCAATGACTAGCGAACGAGACAAGGCTGCAGCCGTCACCAATTTTGTGTGACATAGACAGTGCCACACCCATTCCACCACAAGCAAAGTGATTAAGTTGAACCGCTACAAGACTCGTGCTTTGAGTAGAGTTTTGCCACACCATGCCATCTGCAAAAAGTTGGCCAACACTGGCATACTCTTGGCTTATAAGTTGGCCCTTGTCGATATGGCAGTCGTGTTTGGCCTCAACAAACACAACTCCCTCGTCTTTACAATCAATGTAAGGTGTTGTTGGGGTAATCAACCTGCCCGCAAACGGGTAGTATCGTGTTAGGCTCTCTGACAATGATTTCTTCATCTCCCGGGTTTAAACTGCAATTTTCATTGTTTGGGTAGAAAAGAATAAGCGGAACATAGACGTGTGACATGCATTGATCAAGCATGGAAAGATCATAAGTACGGAGATGAGACGGTGTTGGAGATGAGGGCTTGATTGTTTCTCGAGAAATAATGGCGTGGAGTTGCCTTGATCTTCCGAATCGTAGGATCTTCCCGATCATCATCATTAACTCGTAAGTTCGATCTAACACACGTACTGTTTTTATTGTTTTAAATCAGCTTGTAGTGGTAAATACTAAATAGTATGAATATATAGATAGATGTAAGTACATACCGAAAATTTTGGATCTGCATGCATGTGATTGAAAGTTGACTTGTGATGTGTATTATTATTTCTTGGAATCCCGAGATATTGATGTTAAGGCTGAGGGATGTGGGGGGCTCTAATGGGGGCTCCAACCAAAAATATTATGACGTGTGGCAGAGAGAAAAACTGGATAAGGGGGTGTTGGAGCCCCTGGCCCTGGTGTGGAGGGGCTCCAGCAGGGCTCCAGCGAATTTTTTTTTTATTTTTTTATAAATATATTCAAGCAACGTATTATTAAAAAAACTCATAAATTATTAAAAAAAACACACATTAATAAAAAAAACACATTAATATCTAAAATTAAAATAAAAATTAAAGTACTAAAAAAAAACATTATTCTTATTCTTCGGCTTGGTCTTCTTCGATCAACCTCTTTCGGATACGTTCCTTTTGCTTTTCCATTAGCATTTGATCGACCGGATTTAGGTTACTGAAGTCTCTAGTAAGAAAGTCCAAATCTCTCATTCGACTTTTTTCCTTTTTGTCATTGGAGACCACCTCCATGGTTTTGTTGAATTTATTGAGGGATTCAACAAGATTGGCGATGTTTACGGCTTCCCTCTCAGCCGGTTTTTTCCCCTTGGCGTCCCTTCCCAATGGCCGCCTCCTCGGCGGTGAAGACGTTTCCTCCTCCGCAATGTTTAGGTCGAATCCAACGCGGCAATCCGACCCGGTTGAAGTGCTATACGCTCCAGACGAACTAGTTTTAGTCCGTTTCGGCCCTACTTCCGCATCAACGTCCGGCGCCACCAGCTCAACCCACTTGGAACACCTTTTCAACCTCTCCCACAACTTTAAATCGTCCCACGTCTTCACCATCCCATACCTCCGCAAACACTCCTGCTTCCACTCTTCGACCGTGAAATTGTAAACCGCCAAATCATCACTGCCACTTGGTCTCATACGACCGCTGTTCCTGTTGAAAAGATTAGTAAACAAGCCGACAAATTTTCTGATTTCGGACCACCGACCCGAAATTATATCGGCGTTCCGCTCTGTACTCCCAACAGCGTATAGAACGTCTCCCTAACCTTTGTCCAAAAAATCTTGCTCTTTTGGTAGTCGGCTGCAAAATGAATAAATAAATTAGATTTCCATTTAACTTTTTTATTTAACCTTTTTATTAAAAATCATTTTTAAAAACGTTAAAACAATTACCGTAACGCCGATCCTCAGAAATGACTATCCAAGCCCGACACAAGGCTTCCTTCTCATCCGATGACCACGGAGTGGCTTTCCGTTTCGTCCTCGGAGTCGAAGCCGGTCCCGACCCGTCCGTTGCAACTTGTTTTTTCCGGTGGACGCGTCTTTTTGGTCCCGTAGCTTCACCGTGTGATTCTTGTGTCTCCGGAACAACAAAGTTAGGAGACGGTTGTGTGTTGGATGGTTGAAAGCCGGATGATTCTTGCGGCTCCGAATAAAACATCAGTTGGTGCGGTGACGACCATAAATCGTCGTCAATATAATCTGAATCAAGGTTTGGGTACCAATTTCCAGCCATTTTTTTTAAAAAAAGTTGGGAAGATGAATTGATTTTGGGTGAAGGTTTGAAGTTGTGGTGATTGATATGGGTGAAATGGGGTATTATATAGGGAAAAAATTTTTTTTTTTTAATTTAATAAGAGCCCAACGGCTCTTTGTATAAAACCAAGACCACTTTACTCTCTCTTCTCCCGCTAACAGGCTCACGCCTGCATGTTTTTTCGCGCTAGCGCCCCGTTAGCGGCCCCCGCTAGCGCCCCGGTGGTGTGGTGTTAGCGCCTGGGGGCGCGAGCGGAGGGGCTTTAGCGCCCCCGTTGAAGCCCCACACCCTGTTAATATATTAAGGATCGAGTTGTCTACAGCTCAAAATCCATCTTTCATTTTTAAGCACCCTTCTTGTATAATCTTATTTTGATTTGATTGGTTTATAAGGCTTAAGTTCATATGAAAAAATAAAAGTGTTTTTATTAGGAAAATATGATAAATTAATTCAACTAATCATAATTTATTTTATTTTAATTTAAATTAATTCCGGGGCATAATAGTACAGTAAAAACACTATCGTGTTTATTTTAGCTAGTAAACTAAATTTAATTAAGAAAACTTTACAAATTAAATAATATTATTTGGTTTTACTTTTTAAATTTTAAATATCTAAAAATAATAAAATTCATCTATTCGTTCATCGATCCTAAGGGTGGATGATGGAGGCACAAGTATCGAAGAACGTGTCATGCTATATTTGGAGGCTCATGATCGTGCTTCCAAAGGTGGCCCACGAAAATGGGCATAACTTGACCCACGAAGCTCCGTTTTGAGTCCATTACCAGTTAAATCGAAACTTGAGACGAGGAGCACATTGTGGCATACAGCCTACGACGGTTTGGCCCCTGTTCGAAGCCCAAAAACGCATCCTAAATAAAGTTATGGCATTTTTATGTTTTTTGTCGGTTTTTGCATTTTTCTTTTTGGGATTGTGTTTGGCCCATGGCCTTTTTTGGGCTTATTTCGTATTAGAAGGTCTATTTATATGTTTCTTATGTAATTGGAAAAGGGAGACTTCAATCTTAATAAAAATTATTTTTTTCTTTATTTTCCCTGACCTTTGGTGGGATTTAGGGGTTTTAGAAGTTCATCACGGGTATTATCTGAATTAACATGATTCGACCTTCGTGATCGTTTTACCGCTGCATCAGTGGAGGTAGTGGAGCTCGAGTTCAAAGTGTTGCCAGCCCTCTGTTTTTGCTCGGAGAGTAGTTGCCAACGGTACTATCCCCCAAATTTCCCCCTTCTTTTTTCCATGATTGTCTCATGGCTCATATTTGTGTGTTTTATGTTTATTTTTTTGTTTTAGGTGTACAGAGAAGTGAAGGAGAAATTTATTTTTTTTCTTTTATGTACATATTATTTGTTACATTGACTCTCTAAATCTAACCTACCTCAACAAGTAGTATTTTTATTTTCTTATTTGTTTGTTTCTTATTTTTTTTTTTTCTTTTAGTTTGTAATTTTAGTTTGGGTATACCAATGTCAGCCCGTAAGGGTAGTTGAGAGTAAAAATGATGTGACAGTGCAAAATTAATTAGTGTCAAAGATAGTTTCATTATCCTTAGGTGATCACTCCTCCCTTCCAAATAAAATCATTGTGATCAAATTATTTGGAGATCATCATATCCGTGTTCTCTTAAATCACAAATTTCATATAAACAAACAATCAAAGTTCATTATTTATCAGTTATCATAATGAAATACCAATACATGTGTAAAAAATATAGAAACTATTATATGAAATGGGAAAAAAATATACTAAATTACTATTTCTTTTAACACACACAAACTATGCCCGAGGTATGATAGAGTTTGTAATATGTCGGATCAACAGGGGACCACATAAGTACAGTGCCTAATTAATACCTTAATGTATCACAGTGAAATCAAAATACTTATTAAGTTTAAAGTGGACCAATATATCTACAATCGGCTTTGGGTTCTTGGCATAATAACATCCAAATAGAAGTGTGATCTAAAACACTACAGACAATGTGATTCCATATCGTGATCTTTCTCACCAAAAACAAGTATTTCCAATTTTGTAAATTAATTAATTAATATAATAGGTAAAGTTAAGCAATCCTACTCTCCTAAACCACGATTCCAATTTATTTTCCTCACGAATATCTCTATATATGGCCTCCACAACAAAGCGCAACATTATTCATATACTTTAACATGACATCCTACACATCCGACAAACTAATCAACGATCTTAATTATTAACATGACATCCTACACATCCAACAAACTAATCAACGATCTTAATTATTAATATGACATCCTACACAACAAATAAGCTTTCTTACACATTAAAAATTAAAAATCATTCATACACACAGTTTCATATTTAGTACCTACACATCAACAAAGTAAACAGCTTACATGCACATGATGTCATAAACAAGCTCAAGTTGATTTTTTCAAGTTCAAATTTGGGCCAAGTTCGAGTCCGTTAAGTAAACAAATTGATGTTTGCCTTCGAGTTTGTATCTAGCTAATATTGAGTATATAAAACCCGCTAAACTAACTTATACCTATACAACTAATTTATGTCATCTACAAGTAGTCATAACGGATCCCCGCATTATATATTAGGGGTGTCAAACGTGTCGGGCTGGTGGGTTGACGGATTGATGAGTTTCGGGTTTGTGGGTTAGCGTGTTGAGATTCTTCAACCCTAACCCAACCCATATATTTATTCGTGTCGGGTCGTGTCGACCCATTTAAATCCGTGTCGTGTTCAGGTTGTGTTTCGGGTCAACACATTTTACTTTCATATACAAATACGGGTAATACTTATTGACTTAGTAATAAACTAAACAATTAATTTCTCTTAATTATATAAACTTGTTAATAATTTGTGATAAATCTAATTGTTTTTATGTATTTATCTCTCATTCTCAATTAACAAACTTAGGTTCATATATTTAGCTCAAGATAAGAACAAAACCGAAATAACCATAGAATAGATAGCTAGACTTAATAATGTAAAAATGTTTGAAGTAAAAAGCAGATAAAGTAGTTTAAAAAGAAAAAGAAGTTTTACTTTTAAAAGTTAATTGATATATGAAAAATTAAAAATCTAAGTATTTAACTTTTAAATTTAGAACTTCTTATCTCTAAAATCAAAATATTAACTTCTCTGAAGTTGTTAAACATGTTAACAGGTCAACCCACTTTTTAACGGGTCGGGTTCGGGTTGATCTGTTTTTTAAATGTGTCGGGTTTGGGTTGACCTGTTTAAGAAAACGGGTCGTGTCAGCCGACTCAAAACCTATATTTTTCGTGTCGGGTTCTTGTTGGGTTTCGGGTCGTGTCAGGAGTTGACACCCCTATTATATATATCCTACATAATATAATATAATTGATAAATGCACAAGTATAGTTATGTTTAGTACCTAAATTGGCTTACACATTTGTATAGGATTATTGGTTTTATTTTAAACATTAATTTTGACATTTAGGCATAATTAAAAAAATGGTCAAATATAAGAAAATGAAAAGGTTTGTTGAGGTTGAAAAGTATAGAAAGCTTTAAAAGTTTGTTGCTAATTGGTCAAATTTCGTATTTAATCAGATTTAAATGTGTTATGAATATAAAGAAAAAATTAAGATACAAATGTCAAAAAGTGTTAAACTAAAAGTAAAAAAACAAACATTTAAAATATCCTCTTAGTGAATAAAAATTAAAGTGTCTGGCTTTGGATCATTGATACCATGTGTCTTTGCCCATTCTTTAATCTCCAGACAATCATCAAAATTTAATAAGACGTGTTATTTGCTTCACTTATAGATACATATCCACTCTTAACCTTATAAACTTATAGATCATAGTTCTTGTTCAATAAATTTAAACATGTTTTGGTGACCTTAATTAAAAGTTTAAAATGCGGATTTATAGGATTATATAAAAAACGAAAATACATTAACTAATAATTAATTTTTGTTTACCTTAATAAAAACATGAAAATTATAGAAATTTCAATAGAAACAGAAATACATTAATTAATAATTAATTTTTGGTTAACCTAACTAAAACACGTATTATAAGAATTTTTATAAAAACGTAAATACATTAAATAATTAATAATAATTTATTGGTTACCTTAATTAAAACGCGGTAATTAAAAAATTATAATAAAGAAATATTTGTTAACTTAAATGCATGTTTGAACTAAAATCATTTCACTCGGAACTCGCATTTTCTCGAACATGTTTTGATATGTGACCCGAGTCTGTTTTGACAAACATTTTTAAAAAATACTACAATATAATCATTCAAAGTTTTCATATGCTTTGAAATTGCTTAATTTGGCACTGCTAATACAGCATGTGAATTACATATGACATTGATGCATTTGAAAACCTCATGTTCTTCAAAATAGTTGGTTGCAACCTTATAAATTATATCTCACATTACGTGAATACTAGTATCAGATCGTATTAAACATTAAATAAATAATATTAAACATTAAACATAATTCATAATGCATGATTAAATGTGACTTTTATTATTCCATAGTTCAAATAACCTGAATGTTATAGAAAACATTAATAGTCAATCATTTAAATTTAAAATTGTTTTTAAAAACATTAATATAGTCAAATCAATTAATTTTTATAATTGTAGGAAAACATTAATATAGCCAAATGAATTAATTTCATAATTGTTTTGGAAATCATAAATACACAATATAAGATTGAGTGAAATCAGTCATAAACCTTTATAAATAGACAATTAATTACATAACTGTTGGAAAACATATATAAATAGAAATGAGAATTAATAAAATTATAATAATGTCCAAATTTACCAAAATTTGAATGAAATTATATTAATACAAATAGTCAAATTAAGTAAAATGATTAATTTATTCAAATTCAGTTTTTTAAAATATATAGTCAAAGTCCAACTGCATAACATATTTTTGTGAACTTCATATAAATGTTGAGAATTCGCATTTAAAAATCGTTTAGATACATATAAGTTTACATCAATATATAAATTGATGAGAACAATGAGAACGAATGTATTGATTATATAGTATAAATTATTTAACTTTTTTTGTAAAAGTTCATATAAAAAGAAATGAGAATAAATTATTATTATCAAAATTATAATAATGTCCAAATTTACAAAAATTAGAGTCAAATCATGTTAATAAAAATAGTCGAATGGTTAACCTCTTAAATTTCGGTTTGTGATAATATGGTCAAAGTCCAACTGTATAACCTATTTTTGTAAACTTCATATTAGTGGTCAAGAATTTGAATTTCAAAATGGTTTAAATAAATATTTTTTATTATTCACTTTAGGGATTTAGTTGAAATTGACATTAAATTCATAATAACTTGAAATATTTAGGAAAAACTAATATTTTTTTATTTAAGGCATGAATATTGAATAATTATTAAATGGGTTTATAATTATGGATGGTATTCAAAAAGTTAAAAAGGGTTGAAAAAAATTAGTTAAATTAGGAATGAGAATTATGTTTAAATATGTAAATGTTATTTAAACATATTCAATATAAATGGTTAAACTGAGTCAAATCGTTAATTTATTAAAATTCGGTTTTTTAACAAATGGTGAAATTAAAACTCTATAACATTTTTTTGTAACAATATAAGATTGATTATCTTACTATAGATAGTTTAATCTCTTATAAAATAATCAACTAAATTTCATTTCCGGATTTTATAATAATCAGTTGAATTACATAAATTGTGAAAAATAAATAAATACACGAATATTAACAGAAATATACATTGATATAATGCTAAATATATATGTTTCCCTTGTTTATTTTATATAATATTTTAATTGTTTTTGTTCGTTTTTAGTCAAGATTTGTATACTACTAACGTTTTTGTGTGTCGTAGGTTCTGGGATTTGATCGTGATTAAAAAGGGCGAAAAACGAGCTGAAACGAGCCGAAACGGAGATCCGGAACGCGTCAGGAAGGGTCGGAACAGAGAACCGGTCAGACCGGACCGGTCTGACCGGCCCCCATAGAAACGCACGCCGCTCCGCGCGAAGGAGGAAGGCCAAATGCCCTCCGCGTGGTGCCTAGGCAACACTAGGCTTAATTAATTTCGTTTTCGCTTAATGTCGGGCCTTGTTTTGGTTATTTAAACACATTTAACTTAAACCTGACAAAACCTGAAACCCTTGGCCGATTTTGGAGAGTTCTTGGAGCTATTTTACAAGTTTGTTGGTGATTTTGAAGGCAAGAGGACATCCGGTGAAGAGCTACACGTTCACGTTCGAGTTTACGGGTTTTATCATCTTCGATTCCCCGTTTCTTATATTTTCACCATGTTTTCGTTATTATTCGTTTTGTTTGATTTAGACTTTATAATGCTAGGCTAAATTCCATAAACTACCTAGGTCGTGATGAACCTTAGTTCGGTTTGATTTTATTTGGGTTTTCGTTTCGTTATGGATTTTATGTTCTAAGTAAACGGTTGAGTTTGATTTAATTAATGCGTATGATTGCTTGGTTTTGTTTATATGAATTTATTGTTTCACATTGCCTTTGTTGATTGTTTCATATGATAGGGTTTTGTTAGGTCATTTACTTTGTGCTCTTGGCTAGTTTGTGATTAATATGCATTAAAATCATAGAAACAATAAAATCAAGTAAATAGATAAAAGTGAACTGCTAGCCTAGAAAGCTGTAAGGTGATAGGTTGTTGATAGATCTTTGCTTGTCGGGATTGCTAGATTTAGTTCTTCGTAAGGAGTCCGTCTATGTTTGATTGTCAGCTTAGTCTATTAAATTAATTGGGTCTGCTTTGCTATCTTTTGAATTCCGCGCTGTAAGGTAGGTTTTCGTTATAAAAGATACTTAGACGTAAGCGATTAAATAACCGTAAGAAAGTTTAATATAAAACTGGTGAGTCTTAAAACTTGTTAGAAATCCATAGGCGTCTTCTTGAAGTTCAAGGGTCCTGTTCGGGTTTTCTGTCAAGGGTCTATTTTATGATCCCAGTTCCATAACGTGAGTTTTCCATTTAATTAATAACCGTAACTTTGGGGATTCTAGCCTAGGTAGTTATCTTTGTCATCTGAATTAATCTAAGTTTTTAATTGTTTAATTAGTTAAAAGTAATTAGGGTTAAGGTTTTATTATTAAATTAATTAGCAATGATCATGTTTTATTTTTATTATATAAATTAGGGTTAGGTTTTAATATTTTATTATTAGTTATATTATTAAGTAATTAAAGTAATCATTAGTTAGTTATTATTAAGTTTTAATTAATAGTATTAAATTCCCCCTCAAATATTATTAATAAATAGTCGTGTCTTGTAGTTGAGTCTAATTTGCTAGTTTCGTAATTTAAAGAGTCTCGTTGGTTCGATATCCGGACTTACTTAGTTGTACTAGAGTCAATCGGTTCACTTGCCGGTTAGTATTTTAAGTTAAGTTTAAGGGTCTAGAATATTACTTAGTGTCTAGATTAGTATAATTTTAGTTATTTATTATTTGACTACTTCAAGCACATCAAGTTTTTGACGCCGTTTCCGGGGAACTCTTAGCAATTGCGTTATTAGCTATGATTGGACTTACTCGCTATATACGTGCTATTATGTTTTTTGCTTTTGAGTTTTTAGGGTTTTAGTTAATTAGATTTTTACGTATTTATTTTTTTGCTTTGAGTCGTAGGTGTCTAATTGTCTATGCCTTTTGTTTATTTAAATTCTTGAATTATGTGTGAAATTTGTGACGGTCCTCACTTTGCCATTAAATGTCCATATTATAGTGCTCACCCTAATTGTGATACGTGTGGTGGTCTTCATTTAACTCATAGATGTTCATATTATTGTACTAACCCCTATGAGCAGCAACAGTCTTATCTTTCACAGGGGTCCTCATCATATTTTTATAACGAACCGGATCAGGGATATCAATACAAAAAAGGGCAAGATTATGGTCAACATTCCAAAAGCAACCCCAACAGGGGTTCTGAGGAGTATTTGAATAAGATCGAGGAGTTGTTGACCCGGCTATTAGAGAAGGATGCTCAATACCAACAAACATTAGCTGAACATGATGCTATGCTAAGAAATCAACTATCTGTTTTTGCAGGTCTCCAAGATGCAGTTAAAGAAATCTTCGGAATACTGACAAAGGTGGAAAAAGGGTCAAGGCAGATATCCCAATGCGTGTACGAGTCAGATAGCGAATTTATTCGAGAAACCGAAGATGATAGTGTGTAGCCGGAGGAACAACCGACACCTGGTTATAAGTATGATACGGAAGGCAATTATTTGGGAAACGAATCGGTTGGGCGAGTTGTTCCCGATGTTTCCAGAAGAAGGGAAAGAGCTAATCATGGAGTATATAGATGATTCAGAGGAGAACATTTCAGATACGGAGACACGAGTGGCTGATAAAGTCCCACCTCAAGACACACAGGTATGCGTTGTTGATTTTGCAGGTTTTTACAGTGACTCTGATGATGAAATAAATGAAGAAGAATGGGCTGCTTATCAGAGATCGTTAGTGAAGGAAGAAGAGATAAAGGATGACATGGATTTGGGGGATACACATGAGTTGATGTTTGGCGTTGAGGAAAAGGTTGTGAATGAATTGAGTGAGGAAGATGAATTCCTTGATCTGGAGTTGGATGGATTGTCAGAGTATGACAAGGGGGTACATTGGACGTTAATGCAGATGTTGCGTTTTTGAGGCCCTACTTGTAGAGGACAGTGTAGATGAGGATGTGGTGTTAGAGGAAGAACACTATTGCCGACCCGTGGATTGTGTTTTGAATGCTTCTCGGGAATTAAAACCACGGGAGAAGGTCGAGGATGATAGGTTACCTGAAAACCGAACTTGCGTATACTTTAGAAGATGGTCTACGGGAGTGAAAAAGCCATTAATAGTCAAACACGACCAGTCTTCTCGATACTTACAACGCATTCGGCTCTTGCCAGGTAAGTTTAAATATAGGTGGTCTGAACCGTTACTGATTTTTAATTTTAATTTAATATTTTACGGATCCATCATTGATATATTAATGTTTGATAAATTCCGGGTGAAACTAAATGGGTTAGATAGGGTCCAGATTAAGGAGAAACCTCCTGATTAATTTCAACTGTGGGGAGGTTTCGCGGAGTTTGTATAATTAATCGAGTCACTAACGTAGTTTTTTGCAGTTCTTTTTTGTTTTTGTATTTTTGAGTTTTTCTAGGTAAAAGAAAGATTGAGTGAACTAGAGAGATGATCCCCAAGGAAGAGTATATTGAAAAAGACAAGTGTGGGGATGGAGTAGCAGTGGAGCCGTATACTTTATATTTATTTATTTGCTGCTAATTATTCATGATTTATTTGTTGGTTGGTAAAATACTTTAATTGCATAATATCTATCATTTTGATAAGATGCATCTTTAGACATGTTTGTTTTGTTTTGGCCGCTTACGTTCGTGAGAGAAGGAGTTACCATTTGCTGAGCACGTTCGTAGTTGGAGGGCATTCATGGAAGAAGACTTTAGCATCATGTTTCATGCGCATGTTACCAGCTAAGTCTTTTCCATTATCTAGCATATTAACCTTTTATTTTGTTTTTATAATTTTTAGAGTTTTAGTTTTTGTAGTCAAATTTTATTTTATTTTTTTAAGTCGTCCTTATCCTTGCATTGAGGACAATGCAAAATTTAAGTGTGGGGATAGGATATTTGAGTCGTAGTTTAAATTTAACTTATAAAATAAAAAAACAAAAAAAAAATTGAAAAATGTTTTAAAAATGTCCATTGAATATAGTTTTTTTGCGTTAAAGTGGGAGATGATGATATTTATCGGAAATTGGTTTTTCAAACTACTAATAATATGAGATAAATAAAAGAAAGCTCACTTAACTTGGGATGTGTCGGTAGGCTCAGCTTTGAAAATGAAAGGGCAAATTTGATAAAATGGTTAAAACGGAAATCTTTTGTGAGTAAAGCGTTTGGTCCGTGGAAAATAAGTAATGAAAGTTCTGGTCATACTCAAGCCTCAATTATTGGTATGAAAAAGTGAAAATATCATAAATTTTAAAAAAATCAGAATACGTTATCATATGATGCTTGGGTAGGTTTAACGTTAGAGTATGCCGTGTAGCATGTGATATAAATCTTAAACTTCTAGTTTAGTGTTTTGCACCTCATCGGCGTATGGTTTTATAACCTTAAATCTTGTATTGATGGGATGCTTCGGGTCCGGAGACCATGGGTCTGTATGCCGACTATTCATCTGGGTATTCACAATTTCAAATGGGGTTGTGAATATTTAAATAAATCTAAAAAGAGCAAACCCTTATAAGTCTTTAAACATGATCACAAACGTACAAAAGTACAAATACACTACAGACTTGATCATCCACGCTGTTAGCCATGTGGGGTCCCCTTGCTCGCGTCTCATTACCATTAAAAACGGACCACAAGGGACACGCTACATGTAAGCCCTACAGATGAAATTTTGCATACTCACCTATGGTGATGGTTCGGTGTATTGCTTGATAACGGGGGTATGTCATGTTGTGAGGAACACTAACTATAAATTAATTGAACCTTAATCGCATCTAATGACTGCTTGGTATACTTTGATGCTTAAGCTTAGGTGGATAAACAATATCCTTGATCGTCTTAACTATTCATGAAAAATAGAGCAACAAAAGTTTTAATTCTGCTAATTTGAGGTTTAAGTCAAGTTGGGGTGGTCTGGTCCGGTAAAAGCTGAAAATAAGCGGGTCTTAATTGTGTAAACCACTGAGTAAAAATTGTCGGATCATATTTGTCCGGTAAAAATTAAGGCATGGGTTTAAGTGGACAACAATATCGGTGATCGCGGTTTTTGCGTTTTTCTGAGCTTTAAAACTTAACCTATATGTTTGTTAGACTTTAATTTTCCGATTCTGATCCAACTGCATCAAACTTTTTCAGGGACGAAAAAAGAAAAAGAATAAGTGTGGGGATATTTGATATAATGCTAAATATATATGTTTCCCTTGTTTATTTTATTTAATATTTTAATTGTTTTTGTTCGTTTTTAGTCAAGATTTGTATACTACTAACGTTTTTGTGTGTCGTAGGTTCCGGGATTTGATCATGATTAAAAAGGGCGAAAAACGAGCTGAAACGAGCCGAAACGGAGATCCGGATCGCGTCAGACCTGACCGGCCCCCATGGAAAAGCACGCCGCGCCGCGCTAAGGTGGAAGGCCAAATGCTCTCCGCGCGGCGCCTAGGCAACACTAGGTTTAATTAATTTCGTTTTCACTTAATGTCGGGCCTTGTTTTGGTTATTTAAACACTTTTAACTTAAACCTGACATAACCTGAAACCCTTGGCCGATTTTGGAGAGTTCTTGGAGCTATTTTACGAGTTTGTTGGTGATTTTGAAGGCAAGAGGACATGTAACAACCCAGCTACCACCGCACCATAATATTGTCCGCTTTGGCCGGGACGTACCACCATCGCCTCACGGATTTACTTTTGGTTGCCCAGGTGGTCACCCATCCTCATACATCTCTCACCTGAGCACGCTTAACTGTGGAATTCTCCACTCATCCACTACCATTAAGCGCCCAAAACGCTTTATGATGGGGAAGGTATCCACCTCCTTATAAAGAAGGCTTAGTTCTCCTTCTCAACCGATGTGGGATGTCACAATCCACCCCCCTTAAGGGTCCAGCGTCCTCGCGGGACCTGGCACCACCGGTCCGGCCCTGGCATTGTTACCATTTGTAACAACCCAGCTACCACTGCACCATAATATTGTCCGCTTTGGCCGGGACATACCACCATCACCTTACGGATTTGCTTTTGGTTGCCCAGATGGTCACCCATCCTCATACTTCTCCCACCTGAGCACGCTTAACTGTGGAATTCTCCACTCATCCACAACCATTAAGCGCCCAAAACGCGTTATGATGGGGAAGGTATCCACCTCCTTATAAAGAAGGCTTAGTTCTTCTTCCCAACCGATGTGGGATGTCACAGGACATCCGGTGAAGAGCTACACGTTCACGTTCGAGTTTACGGGTTTTATCATCTTCGATTCCCCGTTTCTTATATTTTCACCATGTTTTCGTTATTATTCGTTTTGTTTGATTTAGACTTTATGATGCTAGGCTAAATTCCATAAACTACCTAGGTCGTGATGAACCTTAGTTCGGTTTGATTTTATTTGGATTTTCGTTTCGTTATGGATTTTATGTTCTAAGTAAACGGTTGAGTTTGATTTAATTAATGCGTATGATTGCTTGGTTTTGTTTACTTGAATTTATTGTTTCACATTGCCCTTGTTGATTGTTTCATAGGATAGGGTTTTGTTAGGTCATTTACTGTGTGTTCTTGGCTAGTTTGTGATTAATATGCAGTAAAATCATAGAAACATTAAAATCAAGTAAATAGATAAAAGTGAACTGCCAACCTAGAAAGCTGTAAGGTGATAGGTTGTTGATAAATCTTTGCTTGTCGGGATTGCTAGATTTAGTTCTTTGTAAGGAATCCGTCTATGTTTGATTGTCAGCTTAGTCTATTAAATTAATTGGGTCTGGTTTGCTATCTTTTGAATTCCGCGCTGTAAGGTAGGTTTTCGTTATAAAAGATACTTAGACATAAGCGATTAAATAAACGTAAGGAAGTTTAATATAAAACTGGTGAGTCTTAAAACTTGTTATAAATCCATAGGCGTCTTCTTGAAGTTCAAGGGTCCTGTTCGGGTTTTCTGTCAAGGGTCTATTTTTTGATCCCAGTTCCATAACGTGAGTTTTCCATTTAATTAATAACCGTAACTTTGGGGATTCTAGCCTAGGTAGTCATCTTTGTCATCTGAATTAAATTAAGTTTTTTAATTGTTTAATTAGTTAAAAGTAATTAGGGTTAAGGTTTTATTATTAAATTAATTAGTAATGATTATGTTTTATTATTATTATATAAATTAGGGTTAGGTTTTAATATTTTATTATTAGTTATATTATTAAGTAATTAAAGTAATCATTAGTTAGTTATTATTAAGTTTTAATTAATAGTATTAAATTCCTCCCTCAAATATTATTAATAAATAGTCGTGTCTTGTAGTTGAGTCTAATTTGCTAGTTTCGTAATTTAAAGAGTCTCGTGGGTTCGATATCCGGACTTACTTAGCTGTACTAGAGTCGATCGGTTCACTTGCCGGTTAGTAGTTTAAGTTAACTTTAAGGGTCTAGAATATTACTTAGTGTCTAGAGTAGTATAATTTTAGTTATTTATTATTTGACTACTTCAAGCACATCATACATCAGTATTAAACAAAAATAAAAGACATCTTATCAAACAATCCTCAATCCATGAAATTAGCTATATTAAGTTGGGGACAATAACCTGAAATGATAAAATTAAATATTAATATTAATATCACATAATAAATAAATTACAAATTATGAAAGATTTGAATCATGTGAAAATATGTAAAATCGATGATATAATTTACAACCGAAAAATTTGAATCGCGTTACCAGAAAAACGAAATAGTGAAGATCTCCATTGAATCTTCGATTTTGATACATAACCTAAAGAGATTATAGAAAAAAAAACATATAATTATTAATATAAATACAAACAAAAACAAAAAACAAAAATAATTGTAATTGATATAAAACCTTATCGTGATAATATGATAAGAGTATCAAATGGAGTATGAAATATAATTACCGGAATAACATTAGGAATAATATGATAGATTATTAAATAAAACCTTACAGGAAAAGCGTAATAACTTCAACATATAAATTAAATCTTGGATTTTGATATACAACATAAAGAGATTATAACAAAATCATATAACAATTATAATAAATATAAAACCATACCGGAAAACCGTAATAACTTCACCATATCAATTCAATCTTGGATTTTGATATAGAATCTAAAGATATTATAACAAAGTAATATAAAAATTAAAATAAATATAAAACGTTGCCGGAAAACCTCCCTTCCTAGAGCTGCTTTAGAGCGAAGAGGCCCTCGGCCATGTGTCTTCCAACTGTAACATCCCGAAATTTCCAAGTAATATTAATTATATTACTTTATAATAAAGAGAAAGTTTACCAGGGTTATCAGGAAATAAATAATAGAATAGGAGTTGGTATGGGTCGGGTTAGTGTTGGGTAATGGATGTGGGTTGTGGACTTGGATTAATTAGGATGGGTTAAATGAGAATGGGCCTTAGGTCCATGGGATCTCAGGGATATAAATACCCTAACACCCCAAAATATCTTCATTCTATCTTTATCCAAGCACACTCCACACACACATACACTAACTTTGCCGGAACCGGGCCGAGCCAAGGGAAGAATCGGACTGATCCGAGAGTGAGAGAGGGCGACTAGTTGCGTAACAAGTTAAAGGAGATCCAAACAAGCTCAAAAAGGTAAGATTCTTGAACTTTGAAGTTTAAATATCCAAGCTTTTTAGTGTTAAGTGACCGGAAATGGTCGGGAAGCGTGGTGGGTGATATTGAACCATAGCGGGGGTGTTAAAATCGCTCGAAATGTTGGACAGAAACCAAACAGCAGGCTGTCTGGGCAACTTCGCCTTCATCTTGGCAACTTCGCCTTCAAGCGATGAACTTCGCCTGCAAGCTAAGTTCGCCTGATGAACTTCGCCTGCAAGCTAAGTTCGCCTGATGACAAGTTCGCCTGAGGTTTAAGTTCGCCTGATGACAAGTTCGCCTGAGGTTTAACTTCGCCTAAAGCTAAGTTCGCCTGAGGTTTAACTTCGCCTAAAGCTAAGTTCGCCTGAGGTTTAACTTCGCCTAAAGCCAAGTTCGCCTGAGGTTTAACTTCGCCTAAAGCTAAGTTCGCATGAGGTTTAACTTCGCCTAAAGCTAAGTTCGCCTGAGGTTTAACTTCGCCTAAAGCCAAGTTCTCCTGAGGTTTAACTTCGCCTAAAGCCAAGTTCGATTAGAAAATAAATTAAAAATCTAATGAAAAATGTGTTAAGACAGTTAATGGAAATAAATTTTTTCCAAGCTGACTGGCAGCTCGACCCCAGCCAGGGGCTCTGCCCCTTGGACCCTGCTAGGGGCTGCCGCCCCTAGACCCCGCTGCTGCCCCCTGACCCCCGTTAGTTGTGGGTCATATAAAGATAGAAATACATTATGAGAAGTGATAGTTAATTGATACGTGTAACTTGTTCAGTCAGCCGAGCTCAGTTAAAGAAGGGATTTACAGCTATCAGAAAAAGAAGCAGAGTTCAGGTGAGTTTCTAGCCCCATTTATGTGTTATGTTTTCGGGGCTGTGTGCATACTCGATACGTTTGTTAATACGCTTATCCTAAGAGATAAGTGTATGCCTTATGTGAATGATATGATATGTATGAATGATTGCTTGATGGTACGTGAACGATCTTCGGATATTGCACGTACTGTCAGGTTGTAGCGCTTTGTATAAGGTAAGTATGATATGTATGCTTATGTGTATAAATGTGATAAAGTTAATAAAAGAAGGAAATGACGGTTGTATGGTTGTATGGTTACGAAAAGGGTACCGAGCCCTAATAATACTCGAGGTATGATGTATGGTTGTATGGTAACGAAGAGGGAATCGAACCCTACTAATATTCGAGAACTAGGGAACCGAACCCTACTAATATTCGAGGAAAGAGGGACCGAGCCCTAATAATACTCGAGGAAAGAGGGTACCGAGCCCTAATAATACTCGAGGAAGGAGGGTACCGAGCCCTAATAATACTCGAGGAAGGAGGGTACCGAGCCCTAATAATACTCGAGGAAGGAGGGTACCGAGCCCTAATAATACTCGAGGAATGTAGGGCGTAATGCTCTTTATAAAGTAAGATATGAAAGTATGAAAGTAAGAAAGTATGAATGAAAGGATATAATTTTATGTGTATGTCGTGTATGGTATATGTGATAGATACGATTGATTGCTTGACGGTACGTGAACGATCTTCGGATATTGCACGTATCGTCGAGGGAAGTGATTAGCTCCTTACATGGATAATAAATATCAACTTATAGATAGTGTTCCTTCAATGGAAAGTATAGTGTTCCTTCAATGGAAAGTATAGGGTTCCTTCAATGGAAAATATAGTGTTCCTTCAATGGAAAGTATAGTGTTCCTTCAATGGAAAGTATAGGGTTCCTTCAATGGAAAGTATAGGGTTCCTTCTATGGAAAGTATAGTGTTCCTTCAATGGATAGTAAAGTGTTCCTTCAATGGAAAGTATACAGAGTGTTCTTCCTATGGAAATTATATATAGTATGGTAATGGTAAAAGTTCTTTTAATAGATATTACGTGATGATCCTCCCATGGATATTTATACGAGGTTAAGGTAGAAATGTGTGTCTTCGGATACGTTAAGAAATATATGAGAATAAAATTGTATGTTGCCTGATTAACTAGAACTCACTCAGCGTAGCTGACTTTTAGTATGCACGCAGGTGAGCCGATTACAGAGCTAGCAAGAGGATGACGCATGACATGGATTGAACGGCTGGCATCTGAAGAAAGAAGTAAAGATGTTTTGAATATAAAGTTTTGTGTTATGGTATCAAAGAAAAGATTTAATGTTTTGTAACAAATGATTGATGTTTTATATTTCGCGAAAAGTTTTAATAAACTCTGATTTGAAGGACTGTGTTTATGAGTAAATCCGACGCTAAAGTAGGGCTACCGGGTTCGGGGCCGTACACCAACCCATTGCCGGGTCTTTACGCGCGTATGCGCAACGTTACCTGAAAACCGTAATAAATTCAACACATAAATTCAATCTTGGATTTTTGATTTACAACTTAAAGAGATTATAAAAAAATCATATAACAATTAAAATAAATATAAAACATCACAGGAAAACAATATAAACTTACCGGAAAAACATATAACAAAATTGGCCATTACCGGTATATAGGAGACGGTGGAGGAATAAGCCGAAAGATAGAGGAAACGAAGAGAGAGACAGAGATTAAAATGGTTTGGGTTTTCAATCTTGAGATTTATATAATGTAAATGGGATGATTTAGTAAGTTTTTAAATTCGTATAATAATTAAGATAATTAATATCTTAATTATATTAATAGGTTAATTATGATGTTTGACCAGATTTTAAAAATATTTAATAATTATTAATAATCACTGATTGTCTAGTATTTTAATTTATTGTTTTTTTCTAATTCACATGAATTATTAATAATCATTGATTGTCTACTATTTTAATTTATTTTAAAAAAAATTATTCACATGAAAAATAGAGAAGTGGTAGATAAAAATGAAAAGTTTAAGAATACACCAATAGGAAGAGGTCATGTTGAATTAAAGTCTATTATTTTAATAGTATAGTTAGATGATTGTACGTTAATAATATAAGTGAATGGTTCATGAACGTAAACAAACGAACATAAGTGAACATAGATGAATGAACATAGTTGAGCTAACACTAACTAAAAGTAAATGTGAAGTTGTGAACAATAATGTGTTGGGCTAGTTATTAAAACCAGACTATATTGTAATTGGACAAAAACGATTAAATAAATATATCAATGAACGTAAACGAACAAACTTTAACAAACGTAAACCAACAAACACAAATGAAGATAAACGAACAAACATAAATGAACAAGCGTGCAGGAATATAAATTAACGAACGAGACATGGGTCATGTTCGTTGGTTTGACTATACAAACAAAAACTTTATTCATATTAGTTCGTTTATTAATTAAATGAACTTCCCGCATAACGTTACTGAACGTTCAGTTCATTTCAACCTACTTGCCACCTCTGCACAATAATATCGCATCTGCGTGTGACATATTTAGAAAGAAAAATAAACCTATCGCGCCTCTACTCTTCAAACAAACTTTTTAAGATACTGATCAAGTTGTTGAATATGAGAATCCACCTATGAAACAACATTTTCAACACTTCTCTTTATAAATAACCTCACAACACATGCCAGATTTCATACTTTTGAAACACACAAACATCTCAAAACTTTGATCACAAACTCAAGAACAAAATTATTTCAGATATCCAAAAATTATCTGAAATATCTAATGAATATTTTTATTATTTAATAGTTAAAAATATATATTTTCGGATATCCGGATTTTTAAAAAATGCCCATCTGAATTAGAAATTTCCAGGTCTAGAATTTCAGATAATTTGGGTTTGGTTTCGGATTTTTTTTACACACTCCTACCCAACGGCATCAGATTGATACATTCGTTGGATCCACTAGATTATTGGCCGAAATTATTCATTTTATACCCAATGTAAGTGATCTCATCCATCCATCCATCCATGCATTCATTTTTTATCCCCCGTATTACGAGGGCTGTTTTACATTATTCGTTTTTAATATTTATATATTGTTTTGGAGTTTATTTTATTTATTGTAAAGAATTTATAGTATACTTAGAGTTTGATGATAAAAGGGTTTGACAAATAACTAAGATATTATAACCCGGTTTAAAAGTTATCTAGGTTTGGTGAGACCCAAGACCCGCTTATTTTTTTTACTATAAAATTATTTCTTATTATAAATAAAATCTTTTTTATAAAAAAAATCATATAATAATTTTTAGTATATCCTATTATATAGGATTTTCACATCAATAATTTGGTGAGAATAACTTTTAATTTAATGAGATGTTATAACCCGTTTAAAGAAAATCTGGGTTTGGTAAGACTCATACCTGTTAATTCGGGTCAAATGCATGAGAAGCGTCTATTTAAAAATTAAGCAAATCTGGTGACTCCAAAAAAAGGGGGAGCGACAACATCGCGACATGTAGGATTTTTATGATTTTGTTTATATATATTATAGATTAAATTCGAAGGGCACACAAAAGTGCTCACGTTGCAATGGTATATTTGGAATTTAAGAAACCATAAAAAAAAAGAATGATCAATGTAGCATTTGTGTCGCTAATTTGTTTCATACTTGTTATAACCATTCATGCTTAAAACTTTCAAGTATAAAGGTCTAAACTTATATGAAATAGATGGATCTAGACGAAACGAAAACTTGTGATGTATTTTTATCCCTTTATCCATGTTGTATACGAAATTAATACATCAAATAGGATCTTACCATTTTACCATACATGGGTTATTATCCCTTCATCTTATATTTGAACTCATAGGGCATCCTATTATTATTATTATTATCGATAGCTTTTAACAAAACCAAACACATAAACAAGTATCATAACTCACGCATTTTCCAGACCACACCCCTCTTCTATGTTCACATTGGCTTAAACAAATATGAGAATCACATGGACTAAGCTTCCAACTTTCTTGACACGCTTCTCCCATCATCAATGTACTCCTTGAAATAGTTAGACATACAGAGAGATTAAAATAAGTAATCTATCAGCATAAAAACTATTACTCATGTATAAGAAGGATAGAACGGACGGTAAGCAATAAGTAATTTGTAGCTTACCGAAAGTTATGAGTATGAGTAAGAGTACAAAACAGAGCTTTCCGAAAGACATGTTTACGATATTTTTTGTATTGAAATAAAATGATTATGCATAGAAATGTTATTTTATACTCAAAAGAAATCTGTTGATCATGTTATAAAAATATAATTTGATATTAAGTGACAATAAATACATGATAAACAAAAATATATATATATATATTAATCAAGAAGTTTCATTGCTCTCTATTTTTTCTAGTGTTCTACTGCTACATGTTATTATGCGTGAGGTACAACTAATTGTCTTGCCACCTAGAAGCACACGTGTGGTTCCTTGGTCTCCTCCTCCTTTTGCATTATTGTGATGTCTGTTTCTCATGCTCAAGGTTTCTCTCTCTATCTTCTTTTCGTTCCTTCTCCGGCGATTCCATGGTAGGCATGATTATTAAACTCGGTGGTGGATTCGGAACTCTCTTATCTAAACAAGGAGAGAGACATAAAAATGTACCAGGTAAGTTGATATGCTCGATCATTATATTTTATGTTAACACATTCTAAAACAAAGTTCAATTTTAACGCAGAAAGAGAGGAGCTCAGCTTATACTTTAGTCGTAGGATCGAATGCAGGGAATGCGTTTTTGTGCACAAGACTCAAAAGAAATATATATTCATTTAAATTAGAATTGTAATTGGACAGACTCCTTTAAGAAAAATAATGGATTTCACATGTCACTTATACATTATACTTGGTTATGCATATAATTTGTAAATTATGTTTAGGTGATTGTAATTTTCAATTTTTCATAATGAATACCACTAAACTAAAGGCCTTCTTGATGACAAACAAAGTTTTCGGGTAAATGTGTCAGATTTTGTCAACCTACCAACAATTTGAGCATTTAACTATTTCTCTAGATGTCATGTTAGAATTTCAAAAGAAATAAAAAGCTGCAGGATTTTTCCAAAAAAATAAAAAATAAAATAAAAAAATTAGATCATAGGAATTCACGACAAGTGTGACAAGATACATGAGTTACCATCCAGGATGGTTAGAAGAAAGTATCCAAATGGGTGGGTTGGGTAGGTGTCGAGTGTAATTTTATAACTAGCATGGTGCCCGCGCAATGCAGCGGGACGCACGCGCAACTCAATATCTAACGCATAGTCCGTGTCGGTACATACGTCACCTGATGACAGTGAGCACATAGCCTAAAATTGGGCGTGTAACTCGTGCAAAGCCAGTTGCGTGTAATCAAAGATTGAACACGTGTAACCGGACGGGAATGCACGTTACTGACATTAAAAATGCTAAACCAATATACAGTAACTTGAAATAAATCATTTTTTAAACCAACCCGTTATGGCCCCAAACCCGTTCTGACTCGACAACGTTTTGATCTGGCCCATTTCTACTCGAACCCGAACCATAACCATTGTTTTGTATCGACTCATTCCGACCCTATTATACTTTTATAAATGATCCGAACTCGCCCGACTCGACTTGTTACCCGGTTCCAAATGGTAAGCGCGTAACATGCTAAATTTTTAAAACTAAAAACCATAACAATATTATACCCAAATTAAAGAGAATAAAATGCTCGTTTTTATGACGTAATTTTTTTGAAAAAATATTAACGTGTGAAAAAATTATGCTCGTTAAAAAGTCGTGGGGTAGTTGGTTTTGAATTAGAGGGCATATGTATAACTATTATTAAACTTTACAAAAAAGGTAAAAAAAAGTAGTGAAGTTGAGGGACCAAAATTATAAGTATATTTTTGTATGTAAAGACTTAATTACCCCTAGTTTTTTAAATTTTGGTGCATTAGGTGTTGTATATAAAGCAATGAGTTTGGTACCTCTTAAAATTTAAGAGGTCCCTAACTCATGCTTTATATATAGTATAGATACTGGCACATTAAGCGTGCGTGTATGCTAGGTTGATATGCCTACTTTTTATCAACGATTATCAGTTATGATTGGTTATAATTTATCAGCATGTCTTAACACAAACAGATCACGGCACTGCCTCGGCCCGCCGCAAGGCGCGGGCACGATTCCTAGTATTAATTAATTAACAACAAATACATTATATTAAGGATATTGAATAACATTAAATAAATGATATTAATGACTCTAAGAAACAATAAATGCATGTTCAAAGTGACATAAAGTTCGTCATACACTCAAGTTTATGTGTAATTTTTTTAAAAGGTGAATTTCTTAATCCCTTGTTGGAAGTGGGTTTTGAACCTACAACCTCCCCAAATCTTAGTGTATCAAAAGCTTTGCCTCTACCATTGGACCACAACCCCAATGGCTCAAGTTTATGTGTAATGAGTGTGAGAAAAATTTAATGGATTAGAAATATTTTCAAATTAATTCAACCAGTAATACTAAGTGACAAAAAATATACGGGTTTTATTCATTTTATCAAACATTTTAAAGGAAAATATATATTATTAAGCATGGTATGATAAAATTAAACAAACCCAATTTCGTTAATCAACTCATTTATACAAATTGTATGTGAAAATACTTACTAGTAAAGACGTTTTTGAGAATATTAATATGTACTTATTGTGATTTTAAAAATATCGCATATGCGTATTTCACAATGTTATAAACTGGTTTACACTTAAAAAGAAAATACAATGGTAATAACGTAGATCCCATAACGTAACTGTCTGACCTTAGGTGGATTATACATCGGGACTGCAAGTTGATTATTATTCATAGCTCAAAGACACTAATGAAGCAACCATAATATTTAATTGTTTCATCAATTTATAAGTACACATTTTGTTTGAAATTCAAATACAATACATCGAATAGACTAATATATTTATTTTAATAATATCCTAAATGTATCACTAAGTTTTCTTATAATCTTCAATGATCCTTAACCCGCAACACATTTTGAATATCATATTTTTGTCAACAATAATGTTGGTGAGTTCATAAGGTTTGTATATGTATATAATAAAGAAAAATCAATATTCACATGTCAAGATGTAATGTTTCAATCAAAAGTAAGAATAAAAAATAAAAACATGATATTCTCATTCACTTGGCACAAGCTAAAATCTACTAAGGACCTCCTGTTCGCTAAACTGAGTAATAGATGAGAACCACCATTTGTTCCAACATAAGTTAAAGAATTAAGAGGCGCATGCACGTCTCGTTGAGAATAATTTTTAAAATGACAGCTAAATGTAATTTTAGGTTTAAGTCTTGGGAAGAAAGAGATTGCATGCACTTTGAATACACTTTAGTTGACTTCTACTCTTTTATACTTCAACTTGTTTTTATTTTAGCTAGTTTTAACAAAATGTACCCATTTGAGAATAACAGGATCAACATGGTCATGGATCGACCCGTTTACCAATAAACAGGTTCAATCTGGTGAACATTTAGCAAACTAACTTTTAACAAAGACGAGGTACTCTGAGTTCATACTAAATGTCAACTACGCAGTTTACTACTAATGACAAAATGTAGCACAAAACATCAATTCAAACACTAAAAAAACACAAAATCCAAGTTAATTGATCTTCAATTACTTCCTATAATACCAGGAAAAAAAAGCCCAATAATTTATTTTCCCTTTCGCCTTTTTTGCATCCCGCTGCAATCGCTACAGTACCATTTTCCTTTAGGTTGCTCTTTCAGACCAACACATCCATAATGGAACCACTCTATCTTGCACTGTGAACATATTACCACCTCATTAGTATTGGTTGGTTATAAACTGATAAAAATGGCAATTTGACTACTGGCTTTGGACGGGACGAGCCTCGCTGAGCCAGATTTGGTTCGGGCTCAAGCTCGAACTTAAATGAGCCGGCTCGGCTTGACTAGTTTATTTTACCGAGCTGAAAAGTGAAACTCAAGTCCCAGATCGGAGCATAAAAGGCTCAAGTCGGCTCGTTAAACTTATTTTAACTTTTTTTAACAAGTTGATATATTTAAGGCAAAAAATATTTTTAACATGCACATCATGCAATATTTATGAACTTAGAGACAGTGGCGAAGGATCATTAGGGCCAGTGGTGGACCTGCCCCCCCCCCCCCCCTCTTTTATGATCGGTAGTGTAAATCTACATTTTTTCCGTCCGAATTTTTTTATATGTCGTGTAAATTTACCCATTTGTTACCGAGAAATTGAGCCCGACTCCCCCCCCCCCCGGTCCTCACGTCCAAGCTTTGCCACTGCTTAGAGAATTTATCATACCATATGCATTATGTTTGTTTCTTTTCAGTCTTTTATAGATCGAGAATTATATTTTTTTAACAGTGTCATTATAATTATACTAAAATTTGGGCCAACTAGCCAGATACGAGCTGACCCACGAGCTGAGCCGACTCTGGCTCGCCTCAGATCATTTACAAACCGAGCCGGCGAATTACTGTATTCCAACACATAGATTATTATAGAACAATTTTAGATCACTAACTCACTATATTGGCACGCTAACTATTCATAAAAATAACTTTTGGGACCAAAAGCACCCATTTTGACCGGTTACCACACGTATCCATTTTGCAACCTCTAAAACTTACATCAGGGTTGTCACACGCCACCATCTCCCCATAACTAACTTGGTTGCAGAAACAATATGTCGGTTCATTAGGGTCAACTGGTAGGTCCAAGTCCATACTGGGTGGGTTTGCAGCTGCTACTTGAGCTGCTGCTGCAGCAAGGCGGGACCTGAATAACAGAAAGGTAAAATCTTAGACCGTTAAAGTTCAACTCAAAGACATATATGTGACCAAATTTAACAACTTTTTTCAAGAAATTACAAGTTTATATGATAAAGATTATTACTTTTTTCGGCCTCCTCTTCCACCTTCCTTTGCAGGCTTCCCGTTGCCTTCAGGGCTCGAACCAGGTGTTCCAGCTGCAGCAACAGTTTCCTTTTCTGCAACAACCACAAAAATATCACAAACGAATGAGTCGATTCTTATTCAAAAATTCATATAATTATTCTAGTATTTTTCTGTTTTTAATCATAATTTAACTCAACAATCATTATTAATAACTGGACAAAAATGGGTTTGCGATCAACCTAACCCACCGGTCCATATAGAGGTGCACAATAGTCAACAAAAGTTAAAGATGAGTTTTGGCGAAACCGAGTCGGTTGGAGCCAATTTATGGCTAAAAGCCAAATCAGAAGTGTAAGGTTACAACCCGATTTCAAACATATGGGTCAGGTCGAAACTGATTTCATTTGACAGAAGTATAAACGAACGATGCATGAACATTAATGAACATGAACGACAATGTGTTGGGCTTAAAAATAAACGTGAACAACAATGCATTGGGCTTAAAAAGTTATTAAAACCTAGACTTGTATTGAAATGCGACTAAAAAACTTAAATGAATATATTAATACACGTAAACAAACAAACACAACTGAATGGACATAAATGAACAATTGTTCACAAATACAAAAGAACGAACATAAGTGAACATAGATGAATGAACATAGTTGAGCTAACACTAACTAAAAGTAAATGTGAAGTTGTGAACATTAATGTGTTGGGCTAGTTATTAAAACCAGACTATATTGTAATTGGACAAAAACGATTAAATAAATATATCAATGAACGTAAACGAACAAACTTTAACAAACGTAAACCAACAAACACAAATGAAGATAAACGAACAAACATAAATGAACAAGCGTGCAGGAATATAAATTAACGAACGAGACATGGGTCATGTTCGTTGGTTTGACTATACAAACAAAAACTTTATTCATATTAGTTCGTTTATTAATTAAATGAACTTCCCGCAGAACGATACTGAACGTTCAGTTCATTTCAACCTACTTGCCACCTCTGCACAATATAATATCGCATCTGCGTGTGACAGATTTAGAAAGAAAAATAAACCTATCGCGCCTCTACTCTTCAAACAAAACTTTTTAAGATACTGATCAAGTTGTTGAATATGAGAATCCACCTATGAAACAACATTTTCAACACTTCTCTTTATAAATAACCTCACAACACATGCCAGATTTCATACTTTTGAAACACACAAACATCTCAAAACTTTGATCACTAACTCAAGAACAAAATTATTTCAGATATCCAAAAATTATCTGAAATATCTAATGAATATTTTTATTATTTAATAGTTAAAAATATATATTTTCGGATATCCGGATTTTTCAAAAATGCCCATCTGAATTAGAAATTTCCAGGTCTAGAATTTCAGATAATTTGGGTTTGGTTTCGGATTTTTTTTACACACTCCTACCAACGGCATCAGATTGATACATTCGTTGGATCCACTAGATTATTGGCCGAAATTATTCATTTTATACCCAATGTAAGTGATCTCATCCATCCATCCATGCATTCATTTTTTATCCCCCATATTACGGGGGCTGTTTTACATTATTCGTTTTTAATATTTATATATTGTTTTGGAGTTTATTTAATTTATTGTAAAGAATTTATAATATACTTAGAGTTTGATGATAAAAGGGTTTGACAAAATAACTAAGATATTATAACCCAGTTTAAAAGTTATCTAGGTTTGGTGAGACCCAAGACCCGCTTATTTTTTTTACTATAAAATTGTTTCTTATTATAAATAAAATCTTTTTTATAAAAAAAATCATATAATAATTTTTAGTATATCCTATTATATAGGATTTTCACATCAATAATTTGGTGAGAATAACTTTTAATTTAATGAGATGTTATAACCCGTTTAAAGAAAATCTGGGTTTGTAAGACTCATACCCGTTAATTCGGGTCAAATGCATGAGAAGCGTCTAATCTGGTGACTCCAAAAAAAGGGGGAGCGACAACATCGCGACATGTAGGATTTTTATGATTTTGTTTATATATATTATAGATTAAATTCGAAGGGCACACAAAAGTGCTCACGTTGCAATGGTATATTTGGAATTTAAGAAACCATAAAAAAAAAGAATGATCAATGTAGCATTTGTGTCGCTAATTTGTTTCATACTTGTTATAACCATTCATGCTTAAAACTTTCAAGTATAAAGGTCTAAACTTATATGAAATAGATGGATCTAGACGAAACGAAAACTTGTGATGTATTTTTATCCCTTTATCCATGTTGTATACGAAATTAATACATCAAATAGGATCTTACCATTTTACCATACATGGGTTATTATCCCTTCATCTTATATTTGAACTCATAGGGCATCCTATTATTATTATTATTATCGATAGCTTTTAACAAAACCAAACACATAAACAAGTATCATAACTCACGCATTTTCCAGACCACACCCCTCTTCTATGTTCACATTGGCTTAAACAAATATGAGAATCACATGACTAAGCTTCCAACTTTCTTGACACGCTTCTCCCATCATCAATGTACTCCTTGAAATAGTTAGACATACAGAGAGATTAAAATAAGTAATCTATCAGCATAAAAACTATTACTCATGTATAAGAAGGATAGAACGGACGGTAAGCAATAAGTAATTTGTAGCTTACCGAAAGTTATGAGTATGAGTAAGAGTACAAAACAGAGCTTTCCGAAAGACATGTTTACGATATTTTTTGTATTGAAATAAATGATTATGCATAGAAATGTTATTTTATACTCAAAAGAAATCTGTTGATCATGTTATAAAAATATAATTTGATATTAAGTGACAATAAATACATGATAAACAAAAATATATATATATATATTAATCAAGAAGTTTCATTGCTCTCTATTTTTTCTAGTGTTCTACTGCTACATGTTATTATGCGTGAGGTACAACTAATTGTCTTGCCACCTAGAAGCACACGTGTGGTTCCTTGGTCTCCTCCTCCTTTTGCATTATTGTGATGTCTGTTTCTCATGCTCAAGGTTTCTCTCTCTATCTTCTTTTCGTTCCTTCTCCGGCGATTCCATGGTAGGCATGATTATTAAACTCGGTGGTGGATTCGGAACTCTCTTATCTAAACAAGGAGAGAGACATAAAAATGTACCAGGTAAGTTGATATGCTCGATCATTATATTTTATGTTAACACATTCTAAAACAAAGTTCAATTTTAACGCAGAAAGAGAGGAGCTCAGCTTATACTTTAGTCGTAGGATCGAATGCAGGGAATGCGTTTTTGTGCACAAGACTCAAAAGAAATATATATTCATTTAAATTAGAATTGTAATTGGACAGACTCCTTTAAGAAAAATAATGGATTTCACATGTCACTTATACATTATACTTGGTTATGCATATAATTTGTAAATTATGTTTAGGTGATTGTAATTTTCAATTTTTCATAATGAATACCACTAAACTAAAGGCCTTCTTGATGACAAACAAAGTTTTCGGGTAAATGTGTCAGATTTTGTCAACCTACCAACAATTTGAGCATTTAACTATTTCTCTAGATGTCATGTTAGAATTTCAAAAGAAATAAAAAGCTGCAGGATTTTTCCAAAAAAATAAAAAATAAAATAAAAAAATTAGATCATAGGAATTCACGACAAGTGTGACAAGATACATGAGTTACCATCCAGGATGGTTAGAAGAAAGTATCCAAATGGGTGGGTTGGGTAGGTGTCGAGTGTAATTTTATAACTAGCATGGTGCCCGCGCAATG